>NC_065921.1:27339134-27639134 GCF_024586455.1 Bactrocera neohumeralis
AAGATTTGTGTGACCCGTTCACCGTAATTAAGATTGTGGGTCATGCCCTTGAGTGCAGCGACAATTTGCGCTTTCACCGCCGACGCATTGTCCACATACTCTAGGCGACTGTCCAGTAGACCCAACAAGTATGGCACCAAATTTACTTCGAGCGATTGACTAATGAGTGAATCCTGCAATAAAAATATGAAAAAATATATAAAAAATTTCAAAAATAAAAATAAAAAAAAAATTATATCATAAAAATAAAATAAATACCAAAGTAATCAAAAAACATAAAAATGTAATAAATTAAAATTTTAATGAAATTGAAATATATGAAAAATATATACACGCATACATATGTACATACATACATACATATACAAAAAACGAGAAAGAATTATCAGATTATATACAAAAATAACAAAAAATGTACATATGTACATATGTTAAAAAAATACATAAAAAATAAAAAAATAAATAAAAAAAATAAAAAAAAAATTAAAAAAAATAAAAAAAAAATAAAAAAAATAAAAAAATAAAAAAAATAAAAAAAAATAAAATAAAAAAATATCAAAAAAATATATATCAATCAAATAAAACATATCAAAAAATAAAATAAATATCAACCAACAAAATGAATACCAAAAAAATATAAACCTTAAATAAATTTATATCAAAAAAACAAAAAAGAAAATCTCAAAAACTAAAAAAAAATAATTGCATACATAAAAAAAATGTACATATACATTTATATATAAAAAATATCAAAACAAAAAGAATTATCAAAAAAGTACATAAAAATGTATTAAAAAGAAATAAAAAAATATATAAAAATAAAAAACAATATAAAAAATATCAAAAAAAATATATACATACATAGTATGTATATATCAAAAAAATAAAAAAAACAAATAATACTAATTAATTTGTTCTTAAGCACTCACATGTTGATATTTGAACAGGCGACTGAGCGTCTCACAGGCTTTCTCAATGCAATCACGATGCTGTTCCATGCATTTCTTCAGCGGATGTATGCATTCGGTTTGCGAAACAGCGCTAACGCAGAACTGTATTGGGAGTTATTTAAATGATATAAATTTAAATTATTATTTTACAGAACATGTAATTTATTAAAACTAAGTTCCGAATACTCACCTCCGATAGTGAGAGCTGGTGCAATACTGATAGTGTACTCTTCGGTTGCACGGACAGCAAATTGAAAAGCTTCGGTATGTGCCCCAAAACGGGTATATCGTCGGCAAGATTCGGTTGTGAACGCAATAACTCCACTAAAGCTGTCGTTGATAGCTCCAAAACGTCTTTCTGTTGTTGGTGGAAAAAAATATACACATTTGAATATAAACCAGAGGCTTTAAAGAATAAAAATACAAAAAATTCGATTTATAAAAAAATATAGAAGTAAAAATATTAACTTAATGACCAAATACCAGCCAATCAAATGCATCCATTAAGAAAATGCGGCTAAACCGGAAGCGTTAGAAATTTAATTTGGGAAACGAGAGTGCCATTACACCAGATTTTTTTATAAGATCTGCCAAGTATTTTATGGTTTACGGAAATGTACCAGAAATTATGATTAATTGCGCCCATTTCTTAAGGTTCGCAATGCTAGAGATACTCCCCACCTAATGAAACTGGTGATGGTCGGTAGATCCTTCACAAATACAAAAGATGCCTTACTGATGGTTAAGTATGCCATACATATACGTATCCGTGCTAAATTTCTTAAAGATATCTCGAGAGGCAGACAGATGGTCGTTCCCACGACTGTCAAGTCTAAGTAACTAGAATGGACCCGGATTTTTATTCGGCCCAGGACTGTCAACTTTGCACCATTCCTTAAAAGAACTCCAAGAATGTTTTCTGTCCCTACAACAACAACCACGGTCGTGGCTCAGCTCATCTTGCTGATAATTTATATAGGGTTCCCGACGTTTCCTCTCCTGTATAATAGATTATAAGACCCTACCTAACGAAAAAAGCGCTTTAAGCCTACCATAAATTTCATGAGAGGCCTATGGTCAATTTCGGTTATGCCTTCTGGTCTTGCAGAGGCTGGGGATGCTGCAATGGAGAAGAAAGTGTTTCCACTTCACCCTCTTCAATACAAATTTGATAACTAGCGTCTGACAAAATTTATAGCCTTACCGTATGAAAGCCTTTTGGGTAGTGTGCAGTAGGAACCCCTATGAATACGTCAAGTTGAACTTTGCTAAAGACACCTAGTTTAGTATATCTCCTGCGTTCTACTACCTTTCTCAGCATATAAAACTATCAGTCAGTTTTTAGTTATGCTATGCCTAAAACATCTTTCTAGGAGTCAAAGGACGTACAATAAGTAGTTTGGTTCTAACCATTAAGGAACAAAAAGTTGATACGAATAAGGAGTATTGCTGAAAATAATATAGTAGAGTGTTGGACTTGTACGATGTATTGCTCTGAGCCATGGGTTTCATAGGTTTCTAGATAAGAGCAAGTACTGTTAGAAATTCAGTAATATTATTTTAAAAGTATTTGAAGATTATAGGATTAAAATTGAAGGATTTAAATATCATTTGAACACCAAAACAGAAAATTAAATACAAAAGTGAATTAAAATGAAACGGTTTCCGAAAATTTTCTACACTACAATCTAAATTTACAATAAACACAATACTCTAAAATATACATATGTCCAAAAGTGACCATAACCTATAAATATATAAATAGGTTACCTCTGTAGAGCTTTTGCTGATTTGCTCCACAACGAAATCCAGTAAATCCGCCAAAAATTGTTTCGGCTTACGCAAAGTCCATGCCGGATTACTGACGAATAAACGCAAATAAACACCAGCAACAACAATTTCATTCGAAACGATATCTTTGAGCACTTCAGGATCCTTCCACAGGTGTTTGTCGGTGATCTTTTGCGCTCTATAGAAGCTGTTTGGGTAAACAAATAATGAGGGAGAGTAAGAGAAAAAGAGAGGATACTTTTAATAAAAAAAAAACAAAATTTAAATGATAACAGTTACACATGCATACCTCTCACACGTATCCGCCACAGCATCACAAACTATCGCTCTCGTCTTATCATTCCATATCAATTCCGGATGCTCGTGTATTGATTCGAATAATTGCACTGAAGTTTGCGGCGATTCAACCATTGCGTCAACGAAGAGCGGCGGCAGGAATTTCGAAACGGTAATGCGTACCTGCAATGGCGTTAACGGTATACTGAATGGAGTTCTAACTTAATGACTAAATAATACATACCTTTGGCCCACTTAACCGATCCGCCGTCATTTTGGCCAATATTTCGGCGCACACCTCACGTATCAGCGGATTGCGTGAATTACAAAACATATCGAGCAAGTAAATGACGGCGCCCTTGTTTTGCGCCTCCTTGATCATTTCCTGTACATTCATGAGCCCAGACAGGGTTTCGAGCACTTTCACTTGGCTGCTGCGCAAATCGGGATCTTTAAGCGCAACCAAAAATTGGCCGAGCAACTCACAGGCGGCAATTTCCGAAACGCATTCCTTATTGCGTGAAACCAAGGCGACCACTTCGAGCGCCACTGTCTTGACGGCAGTGTTCTAAGTGACAGAGAGAGAGATAGAGGATGAGATTTACTCGCTTTTAGTGAAATAAATTCAAAAGCTTACCTCATTGAATAAATTATGCGCCAAGAAACCGAAGATCATATTGAAACTGCCGATGCATTGTATCTCCACCTCGGCGTTGCATTTGATGACGGCCATTAGCGCCTGCAGCACCATTATCACATGTTCCTGCAGTGCACCGTCATTCGCAAAATCATATCTGTATTGCTGTTGCATTTGTTGTTGTTCGAGCAGTGCGCTCGCTTCGATTTTATTGCGTATCTTCGAGCGATTGTAGGCGTTCAGGACTTCATCGAAGGTTTTGCCAGTTTTGGCCGGTTGCAGCTGTGGGTGATTCGGTGCCAGTGTCGGTGTGAGTATGCCATCTTGACCGATGTTATTCGACGTCATCGAGGTGGGAGTGGTAACGATCTTTACACCGCTGCTGTTGTTGGTGGACAAGTAGTGATATGCTTGCTTGAGATACTCCAGCAGGTCCATAATAAACTGTTTCGGTTTAGCTATGGGGAATGTTGGCATCTCATTGTAGATGCGTATGTAGACGCCACCAATTTGTAGTTCATTTCTGTGCGGTGAAAGCGAAATGTAAAGATTTACTAATTAACTGTAAATATAAGTTGAGTTTGAGCGCTTACTTGCTAACGTCATATTGGAATTCGGACACTAAATTATACACCTCAGCGACGTCCTCGAATGTCTCCTTCGTAGCAGTGGCCCTTTGTGTCTCCAAGAAGTCAACCAATTGCGCACGCGTGCCGTTATCCCATATCAGGTAGGGATTACGCGTATTTGAAGTAAGTACTTTTAGAATCTGTAAACAAGAAAAAAAGAAATTAAATAACTGTATATTATTGCACTGCTACGTCGGCTTACTTCGTTGCTGCGTTCTCTGGGCAACCTATTCGCTATGTA
Source organism: Bactrocera neohumeralis (assembly GCF_024586455.1). Lineage (NCBI taxonomy): Eukaryota > Metazoa > Arthropoda > Insecta > Diptera > Tephritidae > Bactrocera > Bactrocera neohumeralis. Next base: position 27,343,659 of record NC_065921.1, read on the forward strand.
CGGCGTGAGCAGGCGATCCAGCACCTGTTTCACGATTGTATTCTTCGCTTCGGACACTACAGTATACTTCGGTAGCTGCGAGTCGTTCGGCTTTTTCGCGTTGCCATTGCCATTCGTCTCGCCATTTTCCTCCTTCTCGTTGGACGATGCATTCGAAATGACATCCGATTTGTTACTAGCATTGGAATCACGCTTGGCAACCAATGTCCTCGCCTCCGTATCGGTAGTACCGCCAGTAGTTATGGCCAATTGTTTGTTAGTGTTCTGCAGTGGATTCTGTGCGTTTTTCGTGTACGCCGACGCTGAGGGCGAAGCAATTGCTGCATTCGCCTTAATCGCTTTGGGACCGGTGGTTGGTGAGGCATCACCGCTGCCATTGTCGGTGCCATTCGCCGCCTTATGCAAATCCAAACCGTAGCCGGCAAGCGCGATGCAGGCGAGCACAGCCATTTTCGCTAGATTGTTGGCCACCTGTTGCTGATTGGTTTTGTCGCTGGCCTGCACGCCGCTCTCGTCCAGCGTGTAATCGTAATCGAACCAGAAGAGCAGCAATGACCACAGCACGCCGTTGCGCACAAGATTGCATTGCAGTTCGTAGTTGTTGGCCGCCATGCTGGTCACCAGACTAACCGAGAGCGTGTGCTAAGAGGGGAGAAATGCTTTTTAATGCTTCAAAAGTAATTTGGCAGGTCACTCTGTCACTTACCTTAAAGTACACTACGCGACAGACGTCGGAGAGCAATTGCGGCAATGTTATAATCTTTTGTTTACATTTCTCAAAGTTGCAGGCGACCTCGAAGCAACGTGTCACATTCGAAATGACTTGATAGTGCAGCGCATCGGGTTTGGAATCGGCACCCAAAATGGACACACAACGTGTGTAGGCCTCCAAAAGCGCCTCGATGCCCTCTTCGCGACGCAGCTCTTCCGCATTCAAGGCCGAGCAATGCACCGTGTGATAACAAAGCTCGGAGGCGGCCGACAATAGCTGTACTTCCTTCGAGAATAAATCATCGTCGCGTGTCTCCAAGCGTATGGTCTTGATTAACTGCGGATAGCCGGCGTATTTGTAGGGACGCAACACTGTAAGGAAGTAAAAGAAAATATTATATAACAAATGTTTGCCGTTAATCATCTGCAGCTCACCGTCTGGATAACGCTCGAAGAGTATGCTTTGTGTGCGCAGCACGAGTACTATGTTTTTAGGATCTGGCCCACCTGAGGACCACACTGAACGCGAGCACAAGAACTCATACGCCTGATTGACTTTCTCGAACACTTCACGTCCATTTGGATTCTTGTCCGGATGATACATTTGCGCTAAACGGTAGTAACTCTTGCGTATCATCGATTCATCGGGCTTGGGTGTCTTGGTCAAGTCGATGCCGAGATCTTGGTACGCCTGCTGTACAGTCATTTGTGGTGGTTTCTTCTCGACTTCCTTGCGCCAAGCATCCAATGTGTGTTTCAACAGTTGAACTGGATCGGCAATGGGCCAGTTGGGGAATTTTTGTGTGTCGCATAAATGGCGCAAATAATAGATGTGACAGAAGAGTTCATTTTCGAGCTGTGGATAACTGATGGCCGGTATGGCGAGGTAGGGATAGCTGAAATACATTAGAAATTAAATATATCATTAATGATAAAATATATATTTTACCCGGTAAAGCAAAACTTTTAAAAAATAATCTACAACAACAAAAACAGAAATCATTTCAAGTAGTAGAAAATTCAAACTCCGTCCACCGGATTAGCATACCCGATAGCTGAGAAAATAGGAAGTATGAGAAAGATGTGGGGGGTAACTGTGAGACCACTTCAAAGCAGTGCTTGTCAACGACCGTACACCAGAGGCCAAGTTGAAAAGGAGAGACGGTCATTATTTTCAAGTCTTCACAATGTGGAATCTACTTCGACTACCAGGACAAGTGCACAGATGTCACAAGACCTTACTGTACCGACATATTCAGTCGATTCGACGACGAATCAAAACAAAAAAACACCTCATTTAGAGAGGAAAACTAGAAAAAATAATAACTTCGGCTGCACCGAAACTATAATACCCTTCACCGGTGCATTTCCTATAGCAATCTGAAAACGTAACAGGGCTTGCGGTAGAGAATCTAGGTTCTTAAAAAAAATTGTATTTGAATACTCAAATATCCTCACACACTTTAAATTCATACAGGACCATTTAGATCATGGAGTTACCAAACCGAAACCGAAACTGGCGGCTCTTTCTCTGTCCATATACCGACGAACGAGCTATGAGTGGGAAGAAGCCGTCGGAGGAGAGGGACAGTGAGCTTCTTTACGGATGGTTCAAAGCTTGGGGGGAAGGTTGGTGGAGGGGTTTACTGTCAGGAGTTCTCTATCAACCCCAGCTTCAGACTTCCTGACTAATGCAGTGCCTCCCAAACCGAAGTAACTGTAGATCTGCTGCTCGGGAGATTATAAAATTGATGAGCTAGCAAGGAAATGCACCCTAGAACCGCTATCAGTAGAATAGGAGCGAGTCGGTGCTCCCGTATTCTCTTGTGTTTTACTACTAGATAGCGCTGGGCCAGTTGGATCTAAGCGTTTTGCTAATTTATAAGTTCGAACATAAGAGATCTTCGATCAGCCATGTATCCTAACCTGATTGAGTTAAATGAGGAGGTCTACTCAGCAGACTTCCAGATATCATACTTTTTGAACTGGTTCAAGAAGTTGGAGTATTACTATATTGAGAAATAAATCTAGATTTTTTTAGTGTTTCGTTTTTGTTTTATTAACTGTATAATTATCGGGACGCCCTAGTTTGTTGAGAATATATATAGCTTATAGTATACTTTCAGTTTTTGTCAGTCATTAGTGGGATTAACTTTAAACAATAATTATAACTTACCGCGCCATTGTGTGCCCCTTCAAGCGTGGCGTGAAATCAGCGATGTGTGCGGAGATCTTTTCAATCAACAAACGACGCATTTCTGAACTCCAAATGGCCTCTGGCGTATCGAATTCACCTAAAAATATTTCCGCGAATTTCTCAGCGCTGTAGTTTTCCAAAAAGCACACCATGGCCTCTGGCAACAGTTGACCCAAAATGCTGCGATGCATTATGCCGGATTGTGATGTCTAAGAAATAGAAAGTCATTAAACTTATTAACGTAAAGTGTACTTTATGCTGCGTTAGTTCACCTCATCACTGCGGAAACCCTGCTTCATGTGCGTCATCTTTAGGAACTTTGTGATCGGCAGTATATTGCTACCCGTGTACATGAGCATAAAGTAAAATACACCGGTCAAATAGACCTTCGGCATTTCGGGATTGTCTTCCATAATGTGACACAACAGTGTGGCAACGCGTTCCAACAAGCCGGGATCGTGTGTGAGACACACCTGCACGATGTGGGGCAGACAAACGAATTCGGATAGTTTGCGTGACAATTTCGGTCCCGGTATAAGTACGGCAGTGCCGTTTTGTGTGCGACTTGGAAAGAAGCTGGTGCATTTTATGAGTATATCGAGCAGTTTGGAGGACAATTCGGTCTCATTGTAGATCGGCGTACCCTTGGCGATAAGGCACCATTTTAATTGCGGTATTTGTTGTAGCGAACGCCAACCATCCATACCGATGGCCCAGCAACGGGTTTTCGGTGTTATCACACCCTTTTGCCAGAGTTCCTTCAATTCGGAATATGTTATGGGACCTTGGCGTTCCGGTTTTTGGCCCTCCTTTTCAATATTATAATACCAATCTTTCTCCTCATATGCCTCCATATTAGGACCAGCCTCTATGACATTGGTTTTCGTATTCGGCTGTGCACGTCCCTTATGTAGATGTGCCAGCGTGATGAGGTCTACAAGGCACTGCACGTGATCGACAAGTGGACGGCAATTGGATTTCTCCAGCACCAGGCAGGATATCAAATTGATGAGTGCATCACGCAGTGATGGTGAGAGGCACTAGATAAAAAAATATAATACAAAATTTATTATTAAAAAAAATATAATACAAAATTATTTATTTAAAAAAAAATAAAAAAAAATTATTTAAAAAAAAAATAAAAAAATTATTTATTAAAAAAAAAATAAAAAAAATATTTATTAAAAAAAAATAAAAAAATATTTATTAAAAAAAGAAAAAAAATTATTAAACAAAAGTATAGAATTAAGTTTGTGTTGATAAATACATACACGATCAGTTAACTGCAAGATATAGGACATATCGCTGAAACGACCGATTTCCTTGTGGTAACGCCGATAAACCTTCGCTAACGCTTGTAGTGACACCACCGTTAATTGATCATCGTTGACACGCTGCCGACAGAGCACACGACGGTAAAGCGCATTAAAAAGCTCGATTCTGAAATAGAAATTAAAGTTGTAAAAATGTTGCAGAAGTACAGTTATTGCAGTTTCGAAAATGCTTACGGATCTTTTACGAGATTTTGCGGCCAATCGTCTTTCTCCAAAATTAGGCGTATATAATAGTCACCAATTTGGATTTCATCGGCCAAACACTGTAAAAAAAAATATGTTGTATTTTTAGGTTAGTTTTGAGTTAGTTAGGTTTTAAAAAATCTGCCTACACTAAAGTTTACGTTTTGTTTTTAAAAATTGAGAATTTTGAAATGATAACAATTGTTAAAGTATGAAACGTATTCTTGCGCCAAAATGTATGCTATGTAATTCTTTATTCAACAAAGGTTTGTCTACATTTTGGCACAGATCCCAAATAAAACGGTTATTTACAACTGCAGTTAAAATAACCGAAATGGACTCAAATTATTATAAGGTCATGGACTGTCGACTCGAGAGCAGTCCCCAAAATTACTTGAGACATGTTTTCGGCCGTCACGAAAACAGCAATTATATGAGTTATTGCCCGATCAAGCCCTACCAGCTCAGCATGTTCTCCAAAACTATTTAATAACATTTTTAGTGAAACAGCATGAAAAATTAGTTAATATGAAAACCCAAATGATAACCCCTTTTTATGCGGTTCGTTCCAATAATTATAAATTGAAATGTGGGTTATAGAGTTTCACGATTCTGTGCACTGAGAGTACAAATTTTATATACCTGATAAGTAACCTCGAACTCTTGATAATTCCACGCCACGATCATATTGCCAGCCAAGTCTCGGTCATTCATAAATTGCCGCAACTCATTTTCAAGACAAATACGCAACTCCTCACGGGTCTGTAAGAAAATTCAATGCATTTTTTTCATGTGCAATATGCAAAGAGTGCCTACGGACAAAACTAACCTTATGGTTCCATATTAAGTTCGGCAAACTGTGATCTTTGGCGAAGTTGTAGAAGAAATAGGGTAAATTTAAAATAGCGTCCTCTTTTTTCTTGCGCTGACGTCGATTCCGTAATACCACTGGGCGATTTTTCATAGCTTGAGCAGCGGAGTCCTGTTGTTCTATGAGGTTCATACCCCAATGCTTGATATCCTGTGGGGGAGAAAAAAATTTTAGATACTTAGTGCGAAATGAATTCTTAAAATCATAAAAAATAAAAATAAAGAGTTTAACTGTTTGAGCTTTTTGAATCCGTAGAGTCAGAATTATATTAATACTTTTTAAAAATACTATGCTTCGGTATAAAATAACAGTGTGGCAGCGTAGAGTTCGCTAATAAAAAATTAAGTCAAGTTTTAACGGGACTTTACTATAAGGAATAACAGTTTTCAAATAAATTTATGCACGCATGAGGTTTGTGGGCTAGGAATACTGTTATAATCGAATATTCCATTCACACGACAGGCGGGTCTTACGTAAGGCTGTTAACTCGGAAGCATTCCACAAAATTATTTGGGAAATATTTTTTACCGTTACAACAATAAGAACCGGATATCGAAAAAATATGTTAACAAAAAATTTAAATAAAAAATTAAAAAAAATAGATATACATACATATGTAACATATTTTTTCGATATCCGGAAAAATATACATATGTAAGTATATGTATGTATGTACATACATATATAAAATATTTAAAAAAAAAATAAAAAAACGTTTAAATATAACAAAAAGTATAGAAAAAATTAAAAAATATATATATAAAAAAATTAAAAAAAATATATACATATAAAAAAATTAAAAAAATATATGTATATAAAAAATATTGTAAAAAATTATAAAAAAATAAAAAAAAATTTAAAAAAAATACATATATAAAAAATGCAAATTAGATACGGATAAATATCGGAATATTAGGACAAATTGGTTTGATATATGTATATATGTATGTACATATACATATGCTCTAAACGCTTTGTCACCCTATGAGGTGATGCACTTTAAGGTTTGAGTAACAAAAAGGACAAAAATCTGTCGGAGTGAGATCCATCGATTTTGGATCAACACTAAGTATATATTCTGATAGTAAAGTACACTAATTGGTCCCCTGGTGTTTATATTTTTAGATTTATTCGGACGAAGTTTTCGACTCTTATATACAATACACACATTTTTACGGTTATAAAACGAAGATTACGAAACCGCATCAGTATATTTAATTTAATTTCTCATACCTAAAGTCATGTAATGGGATTTCCATAAGCATACTTGTCTCATTTTAACACTTAGCAGATTGTTTTCTCTGTAACGGTTATTGCATATATGTACATATTGTTTTGCTGATAACCTTTCAGCAAAGGTCAAAATAAGGTTACTAACATATTATTGTAACCAAGAAACCAAATCCACAAAATTAAATTATAATTACTGCTAAAATTTAAGTGCGACTGAATATAACTGTTACTGCTTACAATTATGTAAAACAAATAACATAACCTTGAATTCAATACAAGAAAGCGGTATCACCACCAATTATTCTAATGTCACTTGATCATGCAAGCCTGTTTGTTTTATGACAGTTGTTTGTTCGATTCGTCACTCTCAAATTTTTAATTAATTCAAACAGTTAAGATAGGTTATTTAGATGAGAATTGCATGCGACCTTAAGTTTATTGTGCTCTCTCCTAAATCAAAAAGTCTCACCTAGCCCTAGCATATTGATAAAGTTCGATATACTGCTAGATGCTAGTGAGGCGATGTGATCCCTGTTTGGAAACATAGATCCCAGCGCCTTTATCCTGCGTCTGTAGACTGCTATGCAGTCAATTAGCAGGTTTTCTAGAATTTCAGGCTCCCTGTTGCAAGAAGCTAGGCCAATGTTACATAAATGCTTCTTCAGCTTGCAGTAGATCAAAACGGCTATAATAACTTATTATATTAAGAGCCGTTTTCTCAATGTTTGGTTAGCAGCCAGTTCTGGTCACTTGACCAAGACTCCTTCTCTCCTTAAAGAACCTCTTTTTTAACCAGAATTTAACACACAATGAGAAAACAGCCCTAAGCAGACTAAATTACATACATGTAAATGTTTCTCTATAATATTCCTCCTATTTCTATTGGAATGTTGTATTGCCAGTTTCAGATTATCGCGGAAATTCAATTTATCATCCTCCACATCAGTCTTTGGTACGCTCTCCTCGCTCTCCAGGAACATTAGCAAACCAGCAGGCTAAAGGTCAAACATAATTACATAATATAGTATATATAATACACTGCTTTCAAAAAAACTTACAAATATGCGTCTCAACAATTCCAGTGCTTCCTCGTTGTCCGTAATCCACAAACCAATTAAATGGCGCGATAACTGACGATGAGTCGCTAAAGTTGGATCATTGGTTGGTGTATATAGGGCAACAAGTAGATGTCGACATAATGCTGCTTCATCCAAAGCTAGCGACTGCATCTGTTGGGCCACATGCAGTTCACCCTCTTCGATAATGGCGCGCAAAACAAGACCAGCACCCTTCACAATGGCCAACGAGGGATGCTGAAAGAGTTTATATAAATAACGACCACGTTCGGCAACTAATTCCAGCAAAATATCGAATTGTTTGCCATCTGTCGTTTCGCTGTAAGGCACACAGAGGGCGAATGTGAGGAAATCCAACATGGCGGATAGCACCAGCGCGCCACTGCCGTGACTCTGTAAATAATTGCGCAGGTTAAGTTATAATTTAAATATGAATTTATTTATGTGTGTCTTCACATACCACATGTGTTGTCCACATGTTCAGCAATGTTTCCAGAAATGACTTTGACGATAATATGGATGATTTATTTAATTGCTCTTGTTTCAGGTCATGATCGGCATTCACTGAATGCATGAGTGAATTTATCATATCGATGGCGGAGTATGTAACTGCCAAGTCTTTACGACGCAGAGCAGCAACAATTTTCGTGCCAATAATTTCACGAAAACTGCAAAATATTAAAAGTTATGCTCAATTAATGTATTGTATATAATAAAACGTGAGATAATGCTCACCCGGGTAAGTTTGTAAATGCGCCATAGCCCACTTTGCTAGCTAGCAAGCGTGTGAGTGCGTGAAAAATTGCTTCAATTTCGAGATTGTTCAGTTGTGCAGTTGGATTGTCGAGCTCCTTTTGTGCCAAAGCTTGCAGTGCACTCAAGATGAGTTTCTCTTTGTTCTCCGCAAAGAGGCTCTATTAAAATAAATATGTACATATGTATGTATATTAATCATTTTAAAATATATTAAAAATAAGTTTTAAAAAATGTTAAAATGTAAAAAGAATGTAAAAAAATTAAAAAAAAAAACATGTAAAAAGAATGTAAAAAAATTAAAAAAAAAAAACATGTAAAAAAATTTAAAAACAAAATAGTAAAAAAATGTGTTAAATAACAAAATTTAAAAAAATTATAAAAAATATTTTAAGAAAAAGATTAAAAACAAAAAATATGTAAAAATTAGAAGAAAAAATTCGTAAAAAACATGTATCCAAAAAATTAAAAAATATTAAAATGCATATAAAAAATTAAAAAAAATATAACAAAATTAAAAATTTAAAGAAAAAATATAAAACAAAATTAAAAATATAATAAAAAATTATATATAAAATAAATATTAAAAAAATAAATAAAACACATAAAAATAAATGGAAAAAAAAAATTTAAATTAAAAGCAAAAATAAAGAAAAAATATTAAAAATAATAATAATTATTATAAAAAATATATGTATGTACATTTGTATGTATAATAAATAAATTGAAAAAAATAAAAAATAAATAAAGCACATAAAAAAGTATATAAAAAATTTATAAAAATTAAAAATAAATATAAAGAAAAATGTAAAACAAAATTAAAAATATATATCAAAAAATATGTAAAAACATTAATAATTATAAAAAATTATATATAAAATAAATAAAAGAAAATATTAAAAAATAAATAAAACACATAAAAATAAACGAAAAAAATATTTTAAGATTAAAAATAAAAATAAATAATAAAAAAAAATAAATAAAACACATCAATATATTTTAAAATTAAAAATAAATAAAAAAAATGTTATTTAAAAATATATCAAAAATATTTTAAAAATTAATATAAATAAAAAACATAAAATAAACGAAAAAATATAATTTAAAAAATTAAAAAAAAACAAAATATATACATATATTTTTATTCCCAGGGCACATTCCACATTCACTTACATCTTGCGTAACACTGTAGTTAAGACCACTGTGTGGTATGTTGGCGTTAAAGCGTTCGAGTACTTCGAAGCGTTTCGTTGGATTTTGTACATTGTTGATGATCAAGCGCAGTAAATTCGCCTCAGTTTCCTCATCGACGGAACAACTAAATGGTACATACCGTTTACCGCGCGGTGTATTGCTTATGCGTACATGTACATCCTTGTTGCCACTCGAACGCACTGCATCCAAAAGTGTGGCCAGCAGTGAATCGCGATCATTGGTCAAATACTGACGCAATATGCCATTTTTATATTCTATAAAAAAGCGTTGCAAATTGTCTTTATCGCGTACCAATGCAAACACATCGGCTAGCAAACGTAGCGTGCAGACGCTATATGTCTGGGGATCGCGTTCCAACAGTGTTGCTTCCGTTAGGCAAAGTATGCGCTTCACTGGATCCGGATGACGTGGTGTTATCTTTTGCACGGTGAATTCGGTCATAGATGTTTGATACTGATCACCGCTGTTTGGCAAATATTTATATTAAATAATTACATATAAGTATGTAAATAAATAAGTGCAGATGTGCAAATATATATGTATACCTATATTCACCGAAACGTTGACGTTCGAATTGCTCGAGTGTTATTTGGCTTTTGAGTATTTTCGTTTCAATACCGAGAAACTGCACCGAACGCTGAGCTATATTCTGCACAATTTCATGATGATTCAATGCACGAAAGAGATGTAAACGACTGAAGCCACCATGGGCCATAACAATGCCTCCATCGTAGTCGGAAATGCCTACTTATATCGTAGAGACAAGTTTTTCAAATTAAATTGGGTAAGAAAAATTTGTTTTAGAATAAATTTAATATTAATTAAAAGCAAGAACAACTTTAAATGGTTAGTAAAAGTTCCAGTGAAAAATTAAAATCCAAAACAATCTTTTGTGGGTACGTGCATTCGTCACTAAATTGTTAGTTTTAAATTATATTCCGTTATGTTCAAAATGTCTTCAATTTAAACTCGATGCAATTTGGTTAATTTGGCCGATTGCAGGCAAACTCAATATTGTTTATGTGATAACTAAGGAACTATTAGTACCTATTATGCCCTCTATGTCTTTGTACATATAACTTGTGAGCACTTCGTTTGTTGTTGGATCCAATTGATCTAATGAGCACGGTGTGACTTCAAGCATTGTGGGTAAACTGACACCAGACCAATGATATTTATAAGCAGGGAAACGCTGCAATGCATAGTGTAAACAAAGTTTTAAATAAAAAAAAATAACAAACAAATAAACAACGCACCAACACATACATACATATAATATAAATAATTACGTATAGGCGTATTAGCTAAGCACTACGGAAACAAATTTATTAATATCGGACTTACTTGTGAATTTTTAGGCTTATCAGCAAACTCTTTGTAATACTTCAAAATCGAACAGAGTATGTCATTACGATATTCTGATGAAAGTTTTATAGAATCGACGCGTTTCTCTTTTTTAATAGTCAGCACAAATTCATTTGGTATCTGCAAAGCATATAATAGTACAAGTAAATAATAAATCGCACGTCAAGCAAAATGACTCACATTTGTTGCTTTACTCGGTGCCGCCGAAACGATGTCTGAATATGTCCAACGATTTGTTAGATCTAATTTATCTGGATTATATGTGGAAATTCCAGCAGTACCAATAGCTAAAATACGTTTATATTTGCCCTTCCATGAATGCTTTGTCACCAGAAAACATTCAAGGTCCACATTATCCTTTGGCGGCACCATGGCGGAAGTATTTAAAGTTAAACTCTATACTGTACAATGCTTTTAGAGGCAAGACTGGCAACCGTGTTGTTTGTGTACACTGCCTCACAATGTTCAATTGATAATTAAATGATGACCTTCTGAAAAATAGAACAGAACGTAGAAAGTGATTACCAAAGCAACATTCAACCGCAGAAAGCTTAGTAATGATTTTTTGTTTTTATCAATGTTGACTAATAGTCGAAAATATTGCAATTGTTTTTTTTTTACGAATTTTGGGCGCCCTTAATTGTTTTTTCTTTTTACGGTTTGATTGGCACTTATCAGTAATTGCGAAGACCACTGGACTCAAGAGTACACGAATATCGCGATACTTCAAAAAGGGGAGTAAATGCCAATGAAGCGAGTTAACTTTAGTAACAGCGGCAGAAATAAATGCGATTGCGTTGTTGACAACGTCGAAGAGCCAACAAGACAGCGCCATCGACTGCGACAACCGCAATGAAAGCAGAGCAACAGCGCCCCGCACTGGGGCTAATGACTTTCATTTATCCGTGTTTTACTCACTTTTCTTTTTTGTTAAAACATTTTCTACGTTTGTGCGATGAGCACAAATATTAATTTGATATATTTTTTATTATTTTTACGGGATAATGTTTAAAATTAATGCACATCTGATTGGATTTTTTTGCAAATTAAACTCTCTAGTCACAACAGAATTTTTCCAATTGACATTTATGATGACAATAGTGCGAATATGTTGCGAAAGATAAGCGATAAAATACACACAGCTGTTGGCTGCTTTACAACACTGTTTTAATTTGATTTGATGCAGAATTAAATATAATTTACTGTACAAATTATAAACACATATTTATAATGAATTATAAATTTTCTTTTTCATGCAGACTATAAATAAACAATAAAATTGTGTTTTTGCGTTGTCAATTAAACGAATTTATCAAAATCAAATCAAATTGTTTTACCACACTGACATCCCTTATCACTTTTTAGAACTCATGATATTTGTTTTGACAATCAACACTTGAAACCGAGTTCTAAAAAATTTGCACTATTCTTGTCAAAATCATAAGCGTTAAATTAAGTTATCAAGTGGTTTATTTTGTGCGTGTTGTCTAAACAAAATGCAAAAATATGAAAAATTGGAAAAAATCGGTGAGGGTACTTACGGTACCGTATTTAAAGGACGTAACCGTGAGACCATGGAAATTGTGGCATTGAAACGTGTCCGTTTGGACGAAGACGACGAGGGAGTGCCTAGTTCCGCACTTAGAGAAATTTGCCTTTTGAAGGTGTGTGGAAAGGGATTTTGTGCATTTTTTTAATTAATAAAACGAAGATTATACATTTAGGAGCTGAAACATAAAAACATTGTACGCCTCTACGATGTGTTACACTCGGACAAGAAGCTAACGTTAGTTTTTGAGCATTGTGATCAGGATCTGAAGAAATATTTTGATAGCTTAAATGGAGAAATCGATATGGCAGTTTGCCGCAGCTTTATGTTACAACTGTTGCGTGGGCTCGCTTTCTGTCATAGTCACAATGTACTCCACCGGGACTTGAAGCCACAGAATTTATTGATCAACAAAAATGGCGAGCTAAAATTAGCAGATTTCGGTAAAACTACTGCAATAAATACCCAAAGTATACATATTAAGGTTAATTATTTTATTACAATAACAGGTCTGGCTCGTGCGTTTGGTATCCCCGTAAAGTGTTATTCCGCTGAAGTAGTCACACTGTGGTATAGACCACCAGATGTACTCTTTGGTGCGAAATTATATACAACCAGTATTGATATGTGGTCGGCAGGTTGTATATTTGCTGAACTTGCCGATGCTGGTCGACCGTTATTTCCAGGATCAGATGTTTTGGATCAACTGATGAAGATCTTCCGTGTGCTTGGCACTCCCACAGAAGAGACTTGGCCTGGTGTTACTCACTTGGCTGATTATGTGGCGCTTCCATGTAAGTGTTATTATTTTATTGTTGAAAATTATTTCATTTATAATAATCTGTTAAATTATTAAAGCATTTCCGCCTATCACATCCTGGAGTCAAATAGTACCCCGTCTTAATTCTAAAGGTCGAGATTTATTACAAAAACTATTGGTTTGTAGGCCAAATCAACGTATTAGTGCGGAACAGGCTATGCAACATCCATATTTTACTGAAAGTTCGTCAAATCATTAATAATATTTAAAATACTATTAAGCATATTTACGTTATTTACTTACGTTGCTGTAACCGCTTCTAATTGGCAAAACAAAATTATTTAGCAATAATGAATATTTATAAGAATATGGGGAGCGGAAGCATCCTTCGCCCGATTGTGCGCTGGTAGCTATTAACTTTTAAGATAATTTCTATAAATCAAAATGGTTGAACGAAAAAGCCGTCTGAAATGTACGTATTAATATAACATATAGTTCAGTACTTAATATTTATTTATTTATATTGTGTTTAAAGAATTGTTCTATTTTGTGTAACCAATATACGAGACTGTAAATGTTTATGCAGTGCTGATATTGCAATCAGCTTTAATGTTAAATTATCCATTGTATATTTTTAAGTTCCCTTCTAAAGCAGCAGTGAGCCATTTAAGAATTGTGAATTCGTTTAGAATATAGCGTAGTGATTCAATTACTAATATTATACTTAAATTATAAGCGATTTTGCCATTATACCTCCTCTCCATCGGGAGCGTTTACAATTTTTGTAACAAAGAAAGAAAATATTCTCTGAGATACATACCATAGAGAGATACTGTCCCAATTACATTTAAATAAAAATAAGAACCGCCAAATACTTTTTCTATTCACAAAACAAACGTCAAGTATTCTTTGACAACTGATACGGTTGTGTTGTTATCGTAATGAACATTTGGTCAAAGGTCGCTAATAACGTTTAAGTCATGCATATTCTGGTTTTTGATAAATAACTGATTTTAAAAAGGAGTAAATCGTAAACTTGAATATTTAAAAATATTTTTTAAGCAAAAGCTTAAAACACAAATTTTTGAATAGAGAGAGATTGTGAAGTTGCTGTTTTTATATTAGGGTGTTGACATCGATTTCATTGGACTTAAAAGTAACGGCAACCCTAATTTCCCTTTCCTTTGTTTTGATCTGCTCTTCCACATTGTTTTTGACATTACACATCTTGTGATTTGGCGCGTAAATGTGATTTTGCTTGCTAATTGCCTGCTCATTTTTCGTAAGGTTTTTGTTTACGCTGATCAGTTGTAATAATTTATTAAAGTAATTTATTGAAATATGAAGTGTAAAATACCCGAAATCTCATGGCATAATCGCGACCCAGTATTGAGTGTTGATATACAACCCAGATCGTTAGTATCAACGGAAAAAGCCAATATAAAACATCGCCTGGCATCGGGCGGCACAGATGCTCATGTACTTATCTGGTATATGAACTACACAGAGGATGAAAAGGATATAGAATTAGATTTGGCTGCTGACTTAACGCGGCATCAACGTGCAGTAAATGCTGTAAAATGGTCACCAAACGGTGAGTTGCTGGCATCAGGTGATGACGAGAGTGTCGTCTTCATTTGGAAGCTGAAAGGCGAGCAAGAACCATTGAATATACTAGACAACACTAACGAGCAGGACAAAGAAGTGTGGATTGTTTTAAAGGTATTGCGCGGTCACATGGAGGACATTTACGATTTGAGTTGGGCGCCAAATTCACAGTTCCTCGTAAGTGGTTCTGTGGATAATTCTGCTATGGTTTGGGACGTGCAAAAGGGAAAATCTACGGGAATGTTGCGTGATCACAAATCGTTTGTACAAGGTGTGGCTTGGGACCCAAAAAATCAATATATTGCTACACTGAGTTCGGATAGGTAAAGTGAAATAAAAAGCCGTAACATATAAGAACAAAATTTAACAAATCAAATCAAATGGAAAAAAACTAAACATTTTTCTTTCTAATCTTACAGATATTTACGTATTTTCGACATACAGACGAAGAGGGTATTACATCGCATTAACAAATCCACACTACCGGTCGGTGTGGGTCATGAATTTTACGGTCATCGTATGCGTATATTCCACGACGATACATTGCAGACATTCTTTCGTCGCCTCTGTTTTACGCCTGATGGAAAATTGTTGTTAACACCTGCTGGTGTAGCCGAAAAAGATGATGTAGCTCAATCATTGCACACCACATATGCATTTAGCCGACATGCCTTCCGACAACCTGCTATTGTTTTGCCCTGTCCCGGACAGTATACAGTGGCGGTGCGTTGCTGCCCGATTCTCTATCGATTGCGACCACATAAAGCTGATGTCAATCCACCAGTTGTGCCACTGCCATATCGCATGATTTTCGCCGTCGCAACACGTAGCTCCGTTTACTTTTACGATACGCAGCAGCGACAACCATTTGCAGTAATCTCAAATATACACTATACACGTCTAACAGATGTGACTTGGTCGAGTGACGGCCGAATTGTCGTTGTGTCGAGTACGGATGGTTTCTGCTCGTTGATCACCTTTGAGGCGGGAGAATTGGGTGAAGAATATGAAGATGCGGCACAAGTGTTAAGTGCAAATGACATCAGTACAGTTGGTAAAAAATCGAAGAAACAAAAGGAAAACGACGGACAAAGCGTTAAGGAGCGCAAACAATCGACTGATGAACCTAAAAGTATAAACATCAAACGTTATCCGCTAGTGCAAATAGCCGAGGAACAAAAAATTCATGAACCAATGGAGACGACAGTTGAAGCTGCAGCAACAACACGAGGTACTACCACTACAACAACAGTAGAAACACAGGCTGAAAATCCCATAGAAGTAAGTAGCGGTGAAAGCGCAGTTTTAACTCAAAATAATAAAAGTATAGTTAATGAGAGCGTGTCAGTGAACTTAAATAATGCTGGGCCCGCATTGGTAATAACAAAAACGCTTGGTGCTCAAATTATTATTGACAAGGAAATTCTTAGCTCCGATGAGCGCTTCGAATCACCGGAGAAGAAAAGTCGTCCTGTCACACCGATAATGGTTAGACGCACACCACGCAGTTCAACGCTACCCAGCGCAACTAACACACCCTCCACCAGTGAGACAAATACAAATAGCGCAAAGAAAGTCACAACTACGCCTGCTACAACGCGACAGTCAAAGGGCGCTACTCCCATATCAGTGCGACGCGCGCCTCGTGCGCTTATAACGATGCCAGCTCCACCAGCAGCAGTTTCAACCTCAACTGTAGAAGAAGTGGCGCTAGATGCCTGGCCAACACCAATGGAAGTAGACGATAATAATACTGTTTTGCAAACAAAGCTTACTGCAACAATAGATGAATCGATTATTAAACCTCCCGCAGCAGCTGAGGTTCAAAAGTCGCCCGTCAACAAGGACGCAACTTTTGAGTGCACAGAAGATATACGTTTGGTTTACGAGGATTCAGTGGATAATAACTCGCAGGCGGCCGTTGCCAAAACTACTGCAGAGCAAGCCTGTAAGAGCGTCGAAGAACCGATAAATGCTGAAACAACAGTTGGTAAAGAAGACTGCGCAACGACACCAACACCTAAAACACCGGGCAATAAAACACCACGCCGTGTCGCGCTAAAAACAATTTCAACGCCTAAATCGAAAAAGAAGTTATTGGAATAATAATGAATAAGTAATTGTTTTTAATTGTAAGACGTGAGTGATGATTTTAAGAAAACCCTAAAATATATATAAAGTAATCAACGAAAAAACACTGGTATTTTTCGATAACAAATAGAATTGATGCCAGAAAAAGATGCATGAGTACATGTAAGTGATCAGCGTGACGAGCTGAATCGATTTAGTCATGCCCGTTTGTCTGTCTGTATGTGTGCGAACTAGACTCCATGAATTATACAAGGAGTTATCTCCACGAAATTTGGTACAGATTATTACTTGAGGCAACGGAACAAACACTGAAGAAATTATTCAAATTAAATTCAGTTCTTAAGAAATCTTTTGTATTTATAAAGGGTGTAGGATTTTTTTTTTGTTTTTATGTAAACGTCATGCTTTTTTGTAACCGATACCTAAACGAGCACTTAAAGTCACTCGGGAAAAAAGCAATAAAGCATATTTTCTCTAAAGTTATCGTTAACAGTTTGTATGAAAGTATTTAAACCGCATCGATCTATACCTATTGTTTTTAGTTTTGTTTGCCTTTTAATTTGCTACAACGAAAACGTCAGCATTGTTTACATTGTCTTGTAACTACATTGTGCTAATGTCACATGTGTGTTTAACTTGCTTATTGACAGCCAATGCAAAAATGAACATTAGCTATCTTATCGCTTGAGTTGTACTGCTACTGTGAAAATTTGTTTTGCTATAAGATTCAGATGAAATACAAGTGATCTTTTAACACTATTTATTTATAAATATACATATATATTTAAACGATAGGATCGATGCACATCACAATAAAAACCTTTCAGCTGCTCGTGGTGTGATATTTAGTAATTATATAAATACAAACTTATTAAATATCGTGGGTCATAGCAGGAAAAATACATTTATATTTTTTTAGTTCTATTTTTATTTACTAACATACATATTTATTTACAGTTATTTGCATAATTACAAATATGTTTAGATCCTTATAGACTTTTCGTTGTAAACTTTGATGGTAGTTGGTGTATAAAAAGTAGTAAAACCTGAACTGCAATCGCTTATATAATAAATGTGTACGTGTATGTGTGTATGTAATTCTGTGGGATCGTTACATCGTTTTCGCTTAAAATTAATAATTGCATATACAAATACATATTAATTAAATTTAGTACAATATAAATGTATGAATGCACATCGTGTTTACATGTATTGGAATTATTTATATTTTTGAGACGGCATATTAAACAATGGAACTTATACATATATAATCACAAACAACTTTGTTTTTGTTGGAATTTTGCGTTTAAAATAATTTTAGTTACTTAAAATTTACTGTAAAATGTCAACAATGTGTCATCACATATACTTATATACACGCACATGCCGCCAATTACTATTATGCTATAAATGGAATTGCACTTGAGTTAGCATTCCTCTGCGTGGAACAACAAATTAAAAAACAATAAAAGTAAAAACAAAAAATACACTTCTCACACCGCAAAGTATGCAAAACGCTGCAACATTGTATAAATACATTCCACAAATTTGCGAAATATTGTCAACTACTTTATGAGCGCATACTTTTATTGAATTTGTAGCGATTTCCCTTGCACGCTAACTTACACTTTCCCGAGAATGTCGTGCATATAGGGCTTTTTGCGATAGCTCTTTAATGCGAAGAGCTTAAACGCCAACACCATCATAACAATGCAGAAGCCATACAACAACATGCCCATGCGCATGTCCATTTCCGAGAAGACATTACCGATCATGCGTTTCTGGCGCAACTTCTCCAGCGATGGCTGCAGCACAGCTTCGTTTTCAACACCGTAACGACTAACATAGCCGGGATTGTGTATGTTTTTAAGGAAACTTAGCACGGCGTCTTTGTCCCAATTGATGGACGACTTGCTGGAAGATACGGCTGGATCGGATTTATGGCACTGCGAACAACTCGCTTCGCTGGGGAATTGTATTTTTGGGAATTTCGGATCTTCTGTTTCATCGCCTGCTAGACGATTGTTTACTTCGTTGTGTGCGGCCCACAGCCAGAGTACAGCCTCATCTTTGTTCGGCACATTCCAGATTTTTCGACGTGTTGCCATAGCCTGCAGAGTTAATAATATGTATTAATTGATTTGTTTTAATGAAAAAACCGTTCTGTAGAAAAATATATTTAATAAATCGCTGTATAAGCTTTGTAAAGTGTTGATCATATACATACATATGTATGTATAGTGATTGCTTTGTGATTATTGTTAGGTCAAATTTAAGTTCTCACGTCTGCGAAATTAAAAACAACAATTTCTGATTATCGCGATTTTAGTGCTAAAAATATTATTAATTTCCATATTCCGGGAATATATGTATGTATGTACATAAATAGCTGGAGCTAGGCAGATAAAAGTAAGATGAAGAAAACCATGCATTGCGGTGGGGCTCCACGCTATAAAGGAGTTGCTCCGCACGAAGGAGAGAGCGGGGAGAGACGGCACAGGCAGCAGGCAATCGGAATGCGCCACGCCAAGCTACTACTGGGAGAGTACAACCTTGAAGGTTTAAAGATATGATCAACCTCCCCAGAGAAAAATTCCGCCTCCTTGTCGCGCTCTATACAAGACAATGCAAGCTCAGGAAACACTTGTTTAACCTGGGCATTGCCTCTTGCGCAAACTGCCAGTTTTGCGACATGGAACAGGAAACTCCAGAACACCTGATTCTAGATTACCCAGCAATTTGTAGAAGCAGTCTCAAGGCCATAGTTTCCACCTACGTGGACAGGGATCACATCACCTAGGTCGAGCCCAGCAAGCTCCTGGAATTGTTCAGAGTGCTGGACCTTTGTGACCATATGTGATATAGGAGAGGGCACAATAGACCATAGGGCGCAGTGCAAAGCCTTAATTATTTTCTATATTCTTCGTCATAATATTGAATAGAACGGCATTAGGTATCATTCGTTCCGTTTCCATGACAGATGTGGTCTATTGCACCGGCACGAACCCTGATTTACTGTCAACTCGGCAGTACTACTTCAAATTACTTCAGGGATCTTATCCACCGTCATAATAGCAACAACCGTTCCCATGACAGTTGGGTCTACGTAACCGGAACGGACGCGGATTTTTATCCAGCCAAGGACTGTCAACTCGGCATAATTCTGCCGCTACAACAGCAATAACTCTAATTGGGATTTGGAAAGCATGTAATTTAGTAAATCATGACCACAGCCTTGCAAATATTTAAATCCAATATTGTACATACGAGTATTTTAGCTGGGGCGCACTGACAATAAGACAACATTGTTAAAATAAATAGTAAAAGTGGCTTCAGATACAATATCTGAAGAATATACAAACACATATTCAAACATGCTATACTTATGTATATACATACATACATATGTAGGTGAATACTTATATCCAAATGAACTTTCACTGAACTGTTGGAGGAAAAGACCTTGAGTAAGCATTCGTATAGCGTAAACAAAATAAAATCATGAACAAGAAACCTACTAAGCAAACCATATATGTATATAAGTTCATAAATACATATATGTATACAGTTATAATGCATATACATATATAATAATATAGGAATGCACAGTTACCTATATACTATAGTTTACAAATATTTAGAATTATAATTAGCATTGCTTCACTATTAAACTGTTTACAGTTATAAACAACAAAAGACTGTGAAATTGAAGAGTATGAGAGAAAGCGATAGCTTTTGTAAGAAAATGGGAATACATTCCTATAAAAAAGTAAAAATAAATTATAAAGAAGCTAATTAATAATTTTTTGATTTTAATATAATTGTGTGGCCAAATAAATAGGTATTTTGCTGACCCGGACTTGCTGACTTAGAGTGCGAAAAACTTGTACACTGTTTCTCAGATGTTTACCGAGTTTTCTTTATAGTGTGTCTGGAACTATCAAAATCCTCAAATTTCAAATAATTTTACTATTTAAAATCAAGAAAAAATGTCAATGCCATAATAGCACAAATACAAAAGGTACCTTACAAGAAACTTGATTCCGATCGTTTTTAGTTTGTATGATATATGTATATAGCTACATATGTATATCCTATAGCGTTTTGATCTGAATAATTTCTTCGGAGAATGCAGTATTGCCTTAGATAATGATCTGTGCCAAATTTCGTGCAAATATCTAATTAAAAGAAAAAATGTTCCATACAAAGACTTGATTTCGAGTGTTGTTTTTGTTGTTGTAACGGGTACCTAATCTCCGTTCGGATGCAAAGTTGTCGTCGACGTCATCCAACGGAAAGCCTAAGAAACGTGCTGTTTCGACGGGGTCGGGTGTCAGATGAGTGGGGTTGGTGGAGCATGCAAAGAGGTACCCATTGTCATGCGGAGACTCATTGCACGCAGGTCATATATTGGATATGTCCAGGTCTATTCTGAATAACTAGGAGTATAACCTGCTGTAGTATCCAAAACGAAGCTGCGCAGAGGTCACTTTCGTTTCACTTTCGCGGCAACTCGAGCTCTTCGTCTGCAATGGATGGTGGTTTGACTCCGAGTTCGCCACTCACTGAAAGGGAGTCTGTGTAGGTGTTGATGACTCCACTGTGAATGACGGTCGGTGCTTGTCGGAGGTTAGTTGCTTTCGAACTCTGGTCGGCGTATTGTCTGATGTCGTCGACGTAGTTGCGGATTGACCTCTTGATGTTCCTAAGAGGCGGTTCCGCTCCAAGACTGCAAGGATGATTTCTGCGAAAGCACTTCGATTGTTCAGTTTGTAGGACAGCTATATGCTACAGTGATCCGAAAAAGAGAAAAGGTCAAACCTTATATACCCTGTTCATTGTATAAAAATCAAAATAGTCAAAAAGGGTGGTAAACATTTTTTAAGGCACGCCATTTCGTGAAAAAAATTTAAATTTTTCCGTAGTTCCAGACACTGCGACATTATTCTAGGTTACTATAAAATAAATATCGGTTTCAGATTGCTAGCAGAGTATAAATCGTGCGTATGGTCACGTTCCAATTTTTTTAGATCCCCATTTCACTTGCTGCTAATTATTTAACTGTTGCATTTAGGAATAAATTTCTTCGGAGATTACATTGTTGCCTTAGAAAATAATCTATACCAAATTTCGTGAATATATCTTGTAAAATTTGAAAGTTTTCCATACAAGAACTTGTTTCCGATCGTTCAGTTTGTATGGCAGCTATATGTTATAGTGAGCCGATCTGAACAATTTCTTTAGAGATTACATTGTTGCCTTAGAAAATAATCTATACCAAATTTCGTGAATATATCTTGTCAAATGCAAAAGTTTTCCATATAAGAACTTCTTTCCGATCGTTCAGTTTGTATGGCAGCTATATGTTATAGGGGTCCGATATTGGCAGTTCCGACAAATGAGCAGGTTCTTGAAGAGAAAATGACGTTTGCAAAATTTCAAAACGATATCTTAAAAACTGAGGGACTAGTTCGTATATATACAGACAGACAGACGGACGGACGGACTTACAGGCAGACAGTCAGACGGACATGGCTAAATCGACTCAGCTCAATATACTAATCATTTATATATGTATATACTTTATAGGGTCTCCGACGCTTCCTTCTGGGTGTTACAAACTTCGTGACAAACTTAATATACCCTGTTTAGGGTATAAAAATAATTTACTATTACAATATTTAAAATTCTTGACAATGTGCGAGTGGCTTTAACATATTTTTCAGATAAAGACTAAATAATTAAAAGGTTAGGACAGTCAAAGATTTTCGAAAAACCGATATTTTTGCTTAAAATACATTTTAGCGTCCTAAAAATATTATTAACTTGGTAGAATATTAAAAAAACATTTTCTAGGTCCAATCCGTTGTAGTGTCGAGCGTGGAATTCTCGCAGACCATCGCACCCATCTTAGCTCTAGGTTCAAAGCGACATTATCTAGCAAACTATGGACGTTATTTTGTTATTATTTTTTTATAAACCACGAATGCTAATTTCTTCGGCACAAAATTTAATATTTTTTGCGTAGTTAAGCCTCTTTTGAGAACAAAACTAAACGAAAGTTATAAGTGTGAAGAAATTTATCACTTAATTACAGTTTCATTATAGTGAACTTAAAAACTCTCAAACATATGCCATATATATATGTGTGTATGTAAGTCTTAATTAAAACGTTGTAAAATTGTTTAACAGTTAACGGGGGGCGGAAATAGTACTCATTACTTATCCATCAAAGCAGTTGCTGATTAAAAAGCGCATGCAAATGAAGTTCAAAATCGTAAAAGAGCAATTATATTCACTTATCACTTGTTTATTTACTACTATGTGTATTTTGGTAGCGGTTATTTTACTATTATAACTTTCAAAAGACTTTTATAACTTACCTGAAAGTGTTCTGAGCAATGAGTGCAGCCGAAAAAGAACTTCACATAACCGTGTATGGCGGTCAGCACTTCTAACGGATCATTGCTGACCTCTTGACGTGCGGCTTGCACGGTTAGATGATGGAAGAGCGTCCACAGCGAACAAGTGTAGCCACGTTTGTTATGCTGCGAGGCGACACAGCCAACAAATTGATTCGATGAGAATATCGGACCGAATGTTTTATTCAAATGCTCGAATTCTGTTTGGAAATCGGCACCGCCCAGCGACTCGTTGACATTTACGACATATTCATGTAAGCGTCGTATGACCAAATTGCCCTGTGGTCCGAGTGGATTATAGCGTTGCAAGACGCCCAATATGCGCTGTAAGGCTAATAACTGTTCACCGCGTATGTCGTGCACTTTTGGTATCTCATTTAGAAGCATTTGACGTAGGGCCATTTCCAGATCAGCCTGAAAATATTGAAGAAATTTATTCGAACATCTGTTTTAATAATGAAATAAAAGTGTATAAAAAACGTATGTATGTATGTATAGAAGTGTATGCATGCGAATGTTTTTAGCTAAAATAAAAGTTAAGCAAATATTGACAGATTGAGTGGAGTGTCAAAATCAAGGTAATACGCCGATGCACTGAATATAATATTATAAAAACATTAAGAGGTACAAACTTTATAATATAATAGGACAATTTTATAATTTAGGAAAATTTTAAATATTAATTTCGCAATTATGTATGTTTTATTACTCCACCAACTAACCCTTCCCTATCAAAAAAAGAAAAACGTCAACTTCGGCTGCACCGAAGCTGTAACACCCTACACCAATGCATTTTTTTACAGTTTAAAAGAGTATACAAAGATTTTTATCTTGATTTTGATGGATCTTTCTGTAGGCTATTGTGGTCCGATCCGATCCAATGTGTTCGAATATTGTATCTTTGCTTTGGAAAATAATTTATACTTAATTTTGTGAAAATATCTTCTCAAATAAAAAAGTTTTACGTACAAGAACTTGATTTTTATTGGATAGTTTGTATGACAGCTATAAGCTACAATGGTCCGATTTGAAAAAAAAAAATCGGAGATTTGTACCATTACCTTGGACAATAATCTACGTGAAATTTCGTTATGATATGTAGTCAAATAGAAAATATTTCCATACAAGACGTGAATTTTGATCGTTCAATCCTGTATAGCAGATACATATATGTTGTAGTAGTCCGTTAACGGTGGTTCCGACGAATGAGCAGTTTATTGGTTGAAAAAGGACGTGTGTAAAATTTCTGATCAATATCTGACAAGCTGAGGGACTAGTTCACCTATACATATACAGAAAGAGAGAGAAATGGCTAAATCGACTTCCTTCATCACGCTGATCATTTATATATACGTATATTTTATAAGATCTCCGCGTTTCCTTCAGGCTACATATTACAAAACTTAACAACAGCTTGTTATATTCTGTACAGGGTATAATAAATTCAAACGGGTTTGTGTATTCATAGTGTTTCAAAAAAGTTCGTTTCCAAAATACACATGTGTCAAACTTGAACTTGCAAAAATTTGAAACATTTTGATGACAAATATTATTATGAGCAAATATTGTACCAACAGCTTTGAAGCAAATATTGATTAAGTTAAAAAAAAAACTGCAACTTAAGCCGGATATTTTTTTTTTAGAAACTTTTAGCAAATAATGGGTTATTTACAATAAAAGGTGTTCAACTTGCAAATTTAGTGGCATTAATTTTCCTGGGCACTAATGTCCACACATTTGAAAATTCAACGTTCCGTGGTTAGATCTACTTAAACCGGACAGATCCGGATTTTTAAGCGGCCAGGAACTGTCACCTCGCCTGTATTTCTCACAAGTAGTTGAGAAACCCTTTTGAACTTTTAATATAATAATAGTTTTCTAAGAAAAACAAACGATTTCAAGTTGTATATTGATACGGTAAACATATATAATCTAAAATACATATGTATGTATTTACGTACAAATATGCAAATGTTTTCATAAATCAATTGCTAACAGTCAACTTTTGCTTCGACACAGTCGCGGAATCTTTAGATTAAAAAGTGAAAATGAATATCAGCTCTGTATGTATTAGTGCACTTATTCGTGCATTCGTAATACAAAAGATTATTAAGAGCGAATTACACAAAAAATCATCCACTTTTGAAGTGATTTGTAGTATTTCGTTGTGAAAAATTAGCAGCCTACGCTTTATGGCGTTGTCAATCAGCGTTAAAAATGCATAGTTAGGCAATTACGAGTCTCTCCGGGAAAAAGTATAATAAATTATTTTGAAAACTAAATGGCGCAAAGTCATGTCGGTATTTCTAGCGAGATAGCAGCACATATTTTCAACTACGACGTCTAACATTTCTATGAAAAAGTTAAATAGAGCTAGCACATACATACAAATATAGTTAATTTATTTCATTTAAGTGTATCATTGGCAATATTATGACTATTTTTTATCTGTAATGTTTGTTGCTATGATTGCCGAATTTATGGTAATGAGCATTATTAGATTAATAAAACGACAGCTCTATGTTTTTATACTCTTGCCACACGTAGCTACAAAGTATAATAGTTTTGTTCAGCTAACGGTTGTTTGTATCAACTTAATCTAATCGAGATAGATATGGAGTTAATATATATAAGAATGAAAAGGATGACGAGACGGGTTGAAATATATAACCGTCTTTCCAAACAGGGCAATAAAACAACTTTAATTTTATGTCTTCGATATAAATCACGTTGTCATCGAATAATGGATGTATAAATAGTTTTCAATATAAAGTTTTGCTAGCACCTGAAGGGACTTGCTGAGAGTATAGAATGTTCAGTTACACCTGACCTTAGTCCTTCCTTACTTGTTATAACTATTAATACAATTTTCGGGCAAAACCAATAAAAATTACTGTGAATATTTATATGTATAGTATGTATGTACATGCGTATGCATGTATGTATGTAGGTATATAGGTGATACGGGTACGTGACGAGCTCAGTCGATTTAGCCATGTCTGTCTGTCTGTATATCTGCAAACTAGTCCATCAGGTAATGAGATATCGTTATAAAATTTTGCAAGTAATTTTTTTCCCAAAGAAGCTGGTCAATTGTCGGAACCACCGATATCGGACCAATATAGCATACAGCTGCCAAATAAACTGTTCGATAAAAATCAAACCCTTGTATGGACTTGTACTTTTTTTTATTTCACAAAGTATCCTTATCAAATTTGGCATATTTTATTGTCCAAAACAAAACTAGATTCTCCGAACAAATTGTTCAGTTTGGTCCACTATAGCTTATAGTTGTCATACAGACAGACCGATTAAAATCAAATTGAAGATCATTTTTAAACCCTATTATGCTAAAAGAAATGCATCTGGGTATCATAGCTTCAGTACAATCGAAGTTGTTTTTTTTTCTTTGTCATTAGCAATATTTATTGTAATTCATGTAGACTACATCTCCACCAACTGCATTTATATAAACAGTACAGTTCTGTATAAAAACATGACAAGTGTTTTAGAGGTACACCCCATTACTGCAAAATAAGTGCCTACAACTATAGGAACACGCTCAAATATACATACATATGTACACATATACCTGCATTCTTAACAATAATAATAAAGTAAATAATAACACTTTAAATTGAGGTACAATATTGTAATCGTAAGATATATTCACATACCTGATAAACCAAATGCTTGTTACTTAGTACTTCGGAAATAATAATTGATCGTCCAGTCTCATCATCGGCTTGGTTTTGAGCAAGATTAGCTACTGCTTTTGGTGGTTTTTCTGAGCGCGGCTTAAAATGTTGAGCTTCTAGGAAACTTTCAATTGTAGCTATGTACGCTTGTGGCGTATCTTCTGTGACACCATATGGCACTACGTTTCCTTCTCTATCTACAGTTGCCATCTTATAACGTACGCCATCAATTTGGAAATTTTTAGCTAAATTCAAATCGTTGATACGACGCACTTGCACATCAGGCCATAAGTGAAATTGTAATATACTCTCTAGTCCCACAGTTGTATTCTCTGGTTCATAAATTAATATCACAAATTTTTTATTACTATCCAAACCATTAAAAAGTGTTTTGCTTTCATTTTCTGTGAGACTATGTAGTTTGGGGAAATTTGGCAAGCTATCCGTATCATTTTCTGCTGCCAACCGTTGTGCCATATTTGCTGTTAACTCGTTTATTTCAGTATGTGGGTTGATATTTTGACCATAATTCCCTTCTTTGCACATATATCCAGGTGAAAAATAGCGCACTGTTGGATATCCAAATATTTCGTAATCGCGGCATATTCCAGTGTTTTCGAACGCATTGCAGTCAATAGCTGCCACCAGTAAAGTTTCACGCCACGGATATAAGCGTTCGGCCAATGCTTTGTAATGCGGAGCATATCGCTGGCAGTGACCGCAGAATGTATTGTAAAATTCCACCAGCAATGAACGATTTTGACGCAGTACTGTGTCATTGAAGTTATTCACAGTGAGAATTGCCACCTTACCACTTGGATCGTAGAGACCATTTTCAGGTTTATCAGGTACACCAAGAAATACAGCAGGTATAACACTAGCAGATGTTAAAAATGAAAGTCCTACTAACGTCAGTAGAAATACTACAGTTCCGCTTGAGACGCAACATGTAGACTTCATTGCTACGGTTTCTTGTTGTAGGAACACAAATATTGACTTTTAAACGAAAACTAGTAGGTAAATACTAGAAGAGTTATAAGACTGTAAATTGTTAATTTAGTAGCCAAACATATGTTTGTGTGTACCACATACACTTGCTTTGTTTCAAGGTCTATTACTTTGCCGTTTTTTGTACAAGCGCTATTATGAGGTTTTCTTGCAATCGATCTTACACCTTATTTACATTTGCGCCAACTTGTATTATTTAAAGCCATACGAAAGGCGATGAAACATATAAGTGTAAGATATATACAACTCCTTCAATATTCGCTGAACAGATGATAAACAACTACCGTTAACAAATACACGACTACTGAAAGCAGAGCACGTCTCTGCTGAAGCAATGACATATTGGGGCAGTGACTGAGCTCCAAAAACAGTGCTGCCAAGCTAATAGAGTTTTAGGCCAATGCGCTGTGTGCCATAATAATCGCACGGCGGAGAATTTTTACAATATTTTTAATTTCTTAAAAAAATAATTTTCCACAATGTTCTTTCGGCAATATTGAAATCTAAGCATCTTATTTGAATTACATTTGCAACTTTTATTATTTGAATATATTTTGTATGATTTTTTTATTTATCAGATATGAATAATATGTAACTAAGATAATTTTAATTTATTATGGGTAATATATATATAATATTTAATTTAATTGTTGTTATATTATTATTAGCTATTAAGTTTAATTAAGTAAAAAATTTGAAAATTTTAAGATCTAGTATCGATAAATTTTTCCGAAAGTTTGAACACTGAAAGTATTTATTTAGTGGTCGATATTACTTGTATTATCGACTTCTGTGTTAGAATAACTAAGCTAGTGGAAAACCGGCAAAATAAATAATAATTTATTTAAAGTGTGAACGTGTGAGAGCTTTCTCAACGTATACATATGTATTTTAATATGATATGTTTAATTGTACAAATGTGATGTTAAAATGAAGAAATATAAACAAAAATTGAAATGTAAATGTACAAATGTGATATTAAAATGAAGAAGTGTAAACAAAAGCAACGCCAGCTTTTGGAGAAGAATTTGTAATTTATCCACAAATAAGTTGTTGTTTTTACGATAGTACCAAAAATTGAGATTTTAAGCGGTGACTATTGGTTTTTTGTGTTTTGTAGCGGTGTTGTGATTTTCACAAAATTTAAAAGTAGCCAAAGTGGGATGAGTGCCCGGATATAAAAGATGTACATCCAAGAGTTTCCTTTTCCGTGTATACGATTGTTGTTGTTTCTCAATTTTATAACACAAAGTGTACAATTTTACAAACATTAGTCATCAGAGGCACTGAAGAAACCAAACTCGAACAAATATTCGTATTCATTTTACATAAATTTCGATTTTGTTGCTAGAGTTGACCATAAATATTTAAAAAGTATCAGCACGAAAAAATTGTATATTCTTCATGAGGTAAGTAGAAAGTAAAAAAAACATAATTATTGGAAATTTGTTAACAATTATCTAGTTATGACATCATAAAACCACAAAATAACATTACCAACGCTTGGACATAAGTGGCACAGTGACTCAAAACTGATAATTGTTATTAGTAGCATGCTTACAACTGTAGCTGTATCAATTTGTTTGTTTCACGAGACCGGCTTTTTTAATAAACTCTACTTTACGCTCTTCTTTATATATACACACTCTTTCGCTAAAGACTCTTAAAGAAAACACTCTCTGAAATTACAAAATATCGGCTCATACACATATTTCAAAGAACTTTATCACGAGCAAATTCTCTTCGCGACGAAATGGGACGCCCTGCAGATTATTAAAGCTTCATTCATTTGGCGCACAACGCTCCATCAATGGAATCAGTCCATGTACAGACGTTGTTCCGAACGCCACGATTCTTGATTACAAAAACTTTTAAATAACGAAGCAAAACTACTATTGTAATAATAAAGTAATTAATATATGTAAAATATAAGTGCGAATTATTGAATCACGGTAGCACGAAAAACAAAGTATATAATGAAAAAATGATTAAAAGTCATTAAATATGTATATCTAATATGATGCGCGTATATATCTACATATATAAACCAAAAATATAAAAAAAAAATTCGTGGCACTGACATGCTGCGTTAAATACCGTTGTAGCGCAATTAAAACTTTATTAAAGATCGTGAATAATTGATGCTAATTGAGTGTTTTATACGGTTCGCGACGTCTTGTGCTGATCTTTGTGCAGTAGCCGTGCTCAATGCGAACCAGCGTCTCCAGTGTCGACCTCTTCATTTGCTTGGGTCGTGTCTGTCTTTGTGTATTTTGATAAGACAGATCGCATTGTTATTAATAAAACACCATATACTCTTGCTAGCTCGTTTATATTTTATTTGTCCACGCATGTACATGTGTATGCACGTCTGTGCGAGTATATTCACACTGAAACAAATAAAATTAAATACTGAAAGTGCCAAGAAAGTGAAATTAATAGGCGGCATATTGCAGCAATAAAAATTTAATGCTTGTTAGTTTGGTACTTTGAACGAATCCTTTCAAGGTTGGACCTCTAATTGCGTGTGAGTCTCTTAATTTATAAATTACGGTAAAAGTTATTTTTTATACGATATATTATGCATTTGTGCAACTTAATTATCTTTATTTTGGTGTTTTTATAAGCTTTTCACATTTATAAATAAATACTTATTTTAAATAATATTTTTAACAACGATCATCTGGCAGTGTATCAATTTCTTTGACAATCCATGGCGCTGCTGTCTTTATTATTGTTTGACACTTGATTATGCAAAATGTAAACAATTCCGTTAGAGCAGCACAAATGCATTTTGGATTGCTTTAAAAATAGTGAAATTGGAGAGAATAATTTTTAAAATATAATACATGTATTGTGCAAGATATTAATAGCGGATGTTCGCATTACAAAATTTAAATACATCTTCATGTATCACTCACTTCAGCCACTAAGTAACACCCAACTTTAATTACCTATTTTCTTGATGGACATAATCTACATCTATTTTTTGAGGCAATACGATAATTTACTGCTTTATTTGTTATTAAATGGTGTAAATACCAATACTCAGAAGGACTATGAGTATGAAAAACTTGAAGTGTAAATTTCTTCGTGGTTAAATACTGATTTAAGTGTGATGCTCATAGAATGTTTATTGCCTCAGCTTCTTAACGCATTACGTTAATACGATTTCTTAGCAAAACGACAAATTTTAATCATTAATTTTGTTAATTATTGACTCTTTTATACAAAAATTTGAATAATTTACGAGATTATAGACAGATATAATGGCTGCCAGACACGCCTTAAATTGCGTAGAGCACTCGAAATTTGATAGTACGAATATTTAATATACTGATAGTACAACACTATACATACAGTTGCTTCATTCATATTTCCTTTTTTGCTTTAGTGATTCGAATTTCGCAAGTTTCATAAATTCTATTTGCTCATATACTTTTAAACTGAGCCTCATAGCAACAATGGTTTATTATATTTTTTTTAAATTGTTTTAAATATTGTCTCAACTTTCATATTATTGATATTTAGTGTTTATTTTTTTGTAAGTTGTTCTCTCTTTGCTTACTTTGCACTAGAATTTCTTACTGTCATACTGATTGTTTGGGGATTCCCCAAATATTGCCTGTTATACAGAAGTTTTTTAAACAACAAAATATTACTACAATTTACTTAAAAATTTAATTGAAATAAATATTGAACTTTACTTAAATTCTTTCGTAAATAAATGCTATGTAAAAGTGGGTATTTATGTACGTTTAAACATATTGATTCGTATTTGTTCGTTAACTATTCGTGAGGTTGCGGAAATGGTAAACTGTTATAAATAATGAAGAAAAATGCTGTTTTTTGTTCCTTGTTTTTGTGATTTTACCGAAAAATTACTACCAAATTCCAAACTTGGATCTCTTACCACGCAACGAAAATCTCTGCATTCCGTGCTAGATTAAATACCGTCTCAAACATATTTGATACTAGATATTCTAATCTTTGGCGAAAAAAAGATCACATTTGTTGAAAGTTTTCTTTTATTTGTAGAAAAATATAAGTTACTGGATCTAATTTAAGGTAATGACTTAAAGTTTCAGTATCAACAATGCAGTTATGCACTAAAATTTAATACCAGTTTATATATGGGTATTCTATTAATGTGCTATACTAAGCGCTGGCTGTTCAAATTCAGATTTGTTATGTCAGTTTATTTGATTTATACCAGTTGTTGTTCGATTCGATACATTCCAAGGTTTGACGGAATACAAGATAGCTTTAATAAGTATTTTATTGCCAGTGGCTGTGTTTTAATCCACGAAAAGGGAAACCCTACAATTTGCGCCAACTACCGTGGGATAAGCTTCCCCAACATCTCATGTAAGGTTCTTTCGAGCGTACTGTGCGAAAGATTAAAGCCAAACAAACAAACTGATTGGACCTTATCAGTGTGGCCATAGGCCTGGAAATCAACAACTGATCATATATTCACCATACGCCAAATCTTGGAAAAGGGGATCGACACACATCAGCACTTCGTCGATTTCAAAGCTGCCTTTGACAGCAGAAAAAGTAGTGCCTTTATACCGCTATGTCTGCATTTCGTATTCCCGCAAAACTAATACGGCTGTGTAAACTGACGTTGAGCAATATCAAAAGCTCCTACAGGATCGGGAAGGACCTCTCCGCGCCGTTCGATACCAAGGTTACGAGGTTTCAGACAAGGCGACTCCCTATCGTGCGAATTCTTCAATCTTCTGGTGGGGAAAATAATTCAAGCTGCAGAGCTGAATCTTCTACAAGAGTGTTCTGCTGGCGTACGTCGATGATATTGATATCATTGGCCTCAAGCCGTTAGCCGTTGGTCGGTAGTTCTGCTTTCTCCAGACTGGATAAGGAAGTGAAGCTAATGAGTCTGGTATTGAACGAGGGCAAGACGAAATATCTCCTGTCATCAAACAAATAGTCGTCGCACTCTGGAATTGGCTCTCACGTCACTGTTAACAGTCATAACTTCGAAGCCGTAGACAATTTATATTCTTTACCAGCATTAATACCAACAACAACGTCAGCCTCGAAATCCAAAGCATAATAACTCTTGTCAACAGGTGCTACATCGAACTGAGTACGTAATTGAGAAGTAAAGTCCTCTCTCGACGAACAAAGACCAAATTCTACAAGTCACTCATCCCCGTCCTGCAAAGACACTTTTGATGACAACATTTGATGAGTCTTCGTTATAAGTTTTCGAGAGAAAAGTTCTACGGAAGACTATGGTGCTGTGCGCAGTGGCAATGGCGAATACCGCAGTCGATGGAACGATGAGCTGTATGAGATGTACAACGACATTGACATAGTTCAGAGAATTAAGGGCAGCGGTTACGCTGGCTGGTCATATCATCTGAATAGATGAAAACTTCCAGCTCTGAGAGTATTCGACGCAGTACCTGCCGGAGGAAGCAGAGGAAGAGGAAGACCTCCACTCCGTTGAAAAGATCAGGTGGAGAAGGACCTGGCTATACTTGAAACTTCCAATTGCTGCCAAACAGCGAAAAGGAAAAACGACTGAGGCGCTCTTGTAAAATCGGCTATAACCGAAGGTTCAAATATTCAAACACAGCCATTACGACGCCATTTCTGGCAGTTCCTCGGAAAAAAGCTGTCTCTGCGTTGACAGCAGAACTTCTTACAGGATTATCTGAAGTAAAAAGAAAAAAAAAATACGTGTTTTAATTATGACCATAAATTACATATTGGACGAAGAAAACAGAAGAGAGTAGTATTCACTCTTTATTTCACATTTTTCCATTTTTAGCAGACGTTTTTACAAAAAAATGCAAATCTTTTGTTTTAAGACGTGAATCCCACGTAACCTCTTAATATAACTTAATCATTTCACGGCTTAATGAAACCTAAAAGTATGCTATTATATACTCTTATTCAAAATCGCTCGAATAGAGGACATAAATGTATGTAACCAATTACCACACCTAATATTTCATACAACCAAAAGTTCTTAAATAAGCACCCGTTAAATGTATACCAATTATTATCTGAGGTCTTTTAGGATGTACCATACTTGTATGTATGCATATATACTCAGTTTCGATCTGCTTTCACTCATTTTGCTGGCTCATCAAGTGATTTAAGCGTGTATGCCCGGTTTTCATTAAATTTGGCAGTTCCAACATTCGCCACACCACACCAGCGCCACCCAGATAAACACTCGTAATTCAAATCATTTTTACTACGAATATTATACAAATATACAATAAGTAATAAGTGAGCACGCGATTTTGTTTATTTCCTTTGGATTTTGTGTTAATTGTTTCGCGGTTGATTTTTGCTCACACAGCCGATGTTGTTGTTATTGTTGTTACTATTGTGCTTTTTTTCTGCTTTTCATGCTCTAATCTTAAATGATCTGTTGGGTTTATTTGAACTTAACGTAACGTGCATGTTGCCACAAATATTTGTATGAATGTGTCTGTATCTGCTTATGCCTGTGTGTGTGTGTGTGTTTTTGTAGAAGTGAAGCAAAAAATCACACAGTAGAATGATTTGTTTTAAGCTTTCAATTGAATATTCACATTTAATTTGCGAGTAATTTTTCTTGTCTAAGTTAATGCCAATTGTCTCAAAGTGTGTGCGCCTGTATGTGTTTGTGTGAATGTGTGCGCGTGTGTTTTGTTAAGCAGGCGCCAGGTTCTGACAGCATCAAATACATCAATTTTTTTTTGTAGAATTAAAGATCAAGTGAGTACATGTGTACATTTGTAAATATGTATAGGGGGTTCGAATAGGGATGATATGATTGAACGTGTCGTTTCGGCCATTTTTAATAAGTCGTGATCTGCAATTTTTATATCCTGAACAGGGGAATTAAAAGACAGCGGCTACGCTGGCTGGGTCATGTTGTCCGAATGGATGAAAACACTCCAGTTCTGAAAGTATTCGACGCAGTACCCGCCGGGGGAAGCAGAGGAAGAGGAAGACCTCCACTCCGTTGGAAAGACCAGGTGGAGAAGGACCTGGCTTGGCTTGGAATCTCCAATTGGCGCCACCTTGCGAAAAGAAGAAACGACTGGCGCGCTGTTGTTAACTCGGCTATAATCGCGTAAGCGGTGTCTACGCCAATTAAGAAGAAGAAGAAGAACAGGGTATATTAAGTTTGTCACGGAGTTTGTAACACCCAGAAGGAAGCGTCGGAGACTCTATAAAGTATATAATAAATGATCAGTATGTGGAGCTGAGGCGATTTAGCCATGTCCGTCTGTCTGTCAGTCCGTCCGTCCGTCCGTCTGTATATATACGAACTAGTCCCTCAGTTTTTAAGATATCGTTTTGAAATTTTGAAAACGTCATTTTCTCTTCAAGAAGCTGCTCATTTGTCGGAACTGTCGATATCGGACCACTATAACATATAACTGCCATATAAACTGAACGATCGGAATCAAGTTCTTGTATGGAAAACTTTCACATTTGACAATGTATCTTCACAAAAGTTGGCACAGGTCATTTTTTAGGGCAACAATGCAATCTCCGAAGAAAATGTTCAGATCGGCTTACTATAGCATATATCTGCTATACAAACTGAACGATCGGAATCAAGGGATTGTGAGACAATTCAACTGTATTGTAGCATCAAATTTGGCGAAGATGTGACCGACCAAATGGCCAGAAATTATTCGGTAAAAACTAAATCTCGGAGATGGCCTTTGCAAGTATTTTTCAATATCTTGGATTTAGCCGGGATAAATGCATGAATGTTATATAAAAAAAACTACGGAAGGAGAAATTACAGGACAGGAATTTATATTCCAATTGGCAGAAGAACTTGCCATCGAATACCAATAAGAGCTCGGCAAAGAAAATCAACCAATACCCATCGCAAGTAAAAGTACAGGTTCTCGAGAACGGAAAGCATGTCAGATATGATGTTGTAAAGATAATAAGACGAACAAAATCTGTCTAAAATGTAAAAATGCGACGAAAAATAATAAAATGTAGATTATGTACTCTTGAATTTTAGAAAATATATTTTCATACTGGTAAGCTGGCCATTCGTCTGCATTCAATATTGAAAAATATAAGTTGTGAAAGACCGGTCTTTTGACCGGCCGCGGTAGGAATAGGTTTACGTGAAGTGTCAGTAGGAATAGTGTTAAAAACGGCGCACTTAGCCTAGCTAGCCGGATCAACTTGAAATTTAAGGCAATATTCTAGAGGTGGTGTAGAATAAATAACACAAAAAAATCGATTTGTTTGAAACCCGTAAGCCCATGTAATCCTTTAACCAACATTTCATGTTCGCTATTGGAATAAGTTGATCTTGACAACATCTGGTTCCAGTAATACGGGTCGACGTGCCACACAGCACGTGCAAAAACCTTATTATTGCGAGAAAAGTTTGGAGATTCAATTATTTCAAGAAATTGTGACATTGAAATACCTTCAAAAAGTTGTGATTTGACAACTTTAAACTACTTCTTGTGAGGCTATTTAAAGTCATTGGTCCTTAGCAATAAACCGGTGTCTCTTCAAGCTTTAGAAGTCAATATTGAACGTGCTCTTCATGACATATGACTTAATTTAGTGGAAAAAGTACTCGATAATTGGGTTCAATGCATTCGTTCCTGCAAAAGAAGTCGTGGTGGCTATTTGACTGATATTATATTCAGAACTTAATTGTATCGATTGTACTTAAGATTAAAAAAAAAAAAAACATTTGAATGTCCTTAACAATTAGTGTGTTTTGGTTTTAAAGAAATCATATCACTGGTATTGGAAAACCTGAGATACATATATTCAAATATATATATGTGTATATATAATATTTATATACACACCTAGTCAAAATCATTTCTTTATCAAATGTTTGGTGAATTACATGCAACTTGAGTAATAAATTTGATATGATAATATCTTTTAGAATGAAAGAAATTGGGGAAATACCCTCATTAATACCCTTTCGGAAATCATTCCAAACTATTGTGGAAATTCACATTAGTAAAGAAAACGGATTTCAAAAGTTATTGAAAAAAGTAAAAATAAAAACAGAATAGGGCACAGCAAACTGAAACCAATCCATTTTTTATTCACAGATACCTGAAATTTAAGTTCTTTTTTTTAATTTTTATTACTAATATCTTTATTTTTTCATTTAAGTGATAAGAAATAAAATGTTTTATTCTTTCCCTTCAAACATGAATAGAAGTGAATTTATTAGTCATTGAAAGCCATACGGGTATATGTACCTACAAATTTTACCATGTGTATACATACATACA
This sequence comes from Bactrocera neohumeralis, assembly GCF_024586455.1. Classification (NCBI taxonomy): domain Eukaryota; kingdom Metazoa; phylum Arthropoda; class Insecta; order Diptera; family Tephritidae; genus Bactrocera; species Bactrocera neohumeralis. Next base: position 27,381,011 of record NC_065921.1, read on the forward strand.
TATATGTATATGGTTTATTTGAATAGGCGCGCCATAGATACTTTAATTGGTACTTGACTATAAAATCTATAAAATATATGTCCAATGATTTATATAATATTTGCTTGAAAAAATTACAAGGGAATCGTTTATAACACCCAGATGGAAACGTTGGAAACCTATATATAAAGAGTGATCCATTTCCAGGTTACCTACTTTTTAAAGAAAAAACACAGAAACTTCAAATTTAATAAGGAGTGTTTATTATCAGTCGAAAGAACATTATTTGACATTCATTTTTTGAAGAGTATCTCTTTCAAATATTGGGCGTGGCGACGGCTCAGATGGTCCATCTTAGTCCAATTACAATTTCGACTGGTAACTGACGAATGACACGCGCGATGTTTTGCTCCAAAGCCTGAATCGAAGCGGGATTGTCCGCATAAACTATAGATTTTACATATCTACACAGGAAGAAGTCTAATGGTGTGATATCACACGATCTTGGTGGCCAATCGAACGGCCCAAAACGTGAAATTATCTGCTCACATAAGTGTTCTCTCAATAAATCCATTGATTGATGCGATGTGTGGAAAGTGATGCGCCGAGATAACGATAATGGTCGCCATTCACGGTTAGGTTCTCACCGGCAACATTTTTGCAGAAATGTGGCCCACAAACCACACTAAACTATTGTTTTTCTGGATGAAATGGCAGCTTTTGAATTTCTTCAGGTTGCCCTTCGTCCGAAATGCGGTAATTTTGATTGTTTACATATCCATTGAGCCAAAAATAAGACTCATAACTGAACAAAATTTGGTTCGAAACCGTCGAATCTTCTTGGAACTTATCAAAGACCCGTAAAGCGAAGCGTTGTTGCTTGGGAAGGTCGAGCGGCTTCAGTTCTTGCACAAGCTATATTTTGTACGCTTTCAATTTAAGATCTCGACGTAAAATGATCCAAGTCATTCCATACGTTAGTCCGCGCTGCTGCGAACGGCGCCGAATCGACTCTCCACGGTCATCGTGGACACTCTCAGCTACAGCTGCTATATTTTCTTCACTACGTACTGGAATATCGAATGTTGAGTCTCAAAATCGGTGATGGTGTTGCGAATAGTACGCTCTGTAGGCCGATTATGTTGAGCATGAATTGAGCGAAGCTCGCGAAACACATTCTTTAGAGAACGTGAATTTTTTGAAATAAAGTCGAACGTTTTGTAAAAGTTGTTCAGGCGTAAGTCTTCTTATGATGAAATGCCAAACAATACTGAACAAAAATAAGGTGACAGCTTGACACGGCTCACGTGTGATCTGTCATAGAAAGGCCATTGAAAAAAGAACCTCTACTTAGATCAGTCTTTATTATAGACTTTAGTTCTTAGAGTTTTCAAAATATATTTTCGAAGCGTTCAAGTTGTTAGGATATTTTTCGTAAAGCCTCCAGTGTTTACTCAATTTTTCTTACACACTATTATTATAATATTAACTTTTAAAGCACCCCTTATATTTAAATTTATAACTAAATGCATATGTGCACACTTATATATATATATATATATATATATATATTAGGGTGTATATTTCTCAGAATTGTTCACTCTACAAAAGTGCCCAGTGCAACAAAGTCGTAACTCACACCGAGGTACTTAAAAAGCCGAATATCTCGAGAAATATTAATGATAGCGATTTTCATCTCCAACCTTTGTTATAGCAAATAAAATTTCCTACAAATTTGTCATGTACATTTTTTCTATAGCTCCTGTCATTTACGAGATATATACAAACAAATTCGAAATTCTTGGAAAAATCGGGTTTAGAGCCCGTACTACCTCGCCGGTGTGAGTTACGACTTTGTTGCACTGGGCACTTTTGTAGAGTGAACAATTCTGAGAAATATGTGTCTAAAGTCAAAGCGATGTCATAAAATACCTCTGATCTGTAGGAATTTAGAGATAAAAACTCACGATTGTAGTTTATTTTCTATGGGACATTTTTACAGGCCTTGGTCCAGTTCTTAATGTTAAAATTAAGGGCTAAATTTTTTTTTAGGGTATTTCCAAGGAAATTTCGTGACGGGACTGAAAAAAATTAATAGTTAAAAAAAAACACCCTAATATATACATATATATATATATATATATATGTATGTATACTTTGTAATACTCATTTACTCTTATCTCAATTTCCGTTAATTGATTTTAATTTCAACAATTTTTAATATTTATGAATAAAGATTATTGTACAATATTTTGTTGAAAAAAAAGTCATGAACACATTGACATATTACGTCTACAATGCAGATAGTGTGAGTTTTAGATAGTGTGCTATATACATATATAATATATACTACTATGAGCAAAAACTAGTAAGACTTTGTTCATAATTATACAATATAATTCTTAATTTTTTTTTTCAAAATCTAAGTAGACCTCCTCAAAGCAATCCCCTTCTCTATAATACACTTATGCTAACGTTTTTTCCTAATCTCGAGACAGTCGTTAAAGGCAATTTCTGGAATAGCCTTCAATGGGCGTTGCGATTCACGTTTATTGTCTTGAATTGACTCAAAACGGTTTTCCCGGGGCGGTCGGTTGAGTTTGCTGTATAGTTAAAAGTCGGACGAAGCTAAACCAGACGAATACGGTTTTTGCGGCACGATATTGATTGAAAATTTGGCGAAAAACTCACGAAGAATCAATGCAGTATGCGACGGTGCATTAACGCGATGCAAAAACAAAGAGTTTTCGGCCCATAATTCCTTGCTCCTTTTGCGAACAGCCTTGCGCAAGCGACTCATGACACTCATATAGTATTCCTTGACAGTTTGGCCGGTCGGAAGGAATTCGGAGTACACCATACCTCGATAATTGAAGCAAACTGTCAACATAATCTTGCTTTGAGATGGTTTTTGGCTTCGACTTTTCTTACGATGATATTTGGTCGATAGACAATCAATCGTCTGTTCCCGACCGTAAGCATATATCCAAGACTCGTCGGCAATAGTAATAGGTTTCATGAAATCTTGGTAGTCGGAAAGCATTGTTTCACAGATGTTAACGCGACGCTGTTTTCCGAAAAAATTTAGTGATTTTGGAACCAATCGTGCTTTCACTTTTTTTAGACACAATTGGTCTTTTAAAATGGTTTCCACTGATCCTTCCGATATTCCAATGCCAGTAAGAGTTAATCGTAGATTATCAAGCACCAATTTCTTTATTTTTTTGACATATTGTTTTGATGTGAGATATGGCACTGCTGTCATTGACAGTCATACCAATCCAAAAAAAAAAATATTTCGAAGAATGGGCTTTTGCGCGAATTTAAATTAAAAAAATCTTACTATTTTTTGCTCACAGTAGTATATAAAGTAAGTAAAGTACGCAGACTTCAACAGTGCTGGTTAAGTGATTGAAAGTTTTGTGCAGAACTAAGTCAAGTACTATAATAAAACTAGCTGTTATTTACTATCTTTTATGATAGCGATAAAGTGGAGCATTTTTAGAATTCCAAGGAGGTCCCACCTTTTTATTATCATTAGATGAACATTTCAACACGTTCCCTCATTTTACTTACTTGTTCTTAACTTTCTCTGGATGAGTAAGAAGAATCATAAAGATTGCTTGCTTAACATGCTTGAGTATATTCATTAATTTAGTGAGCGAGTATTATAACTCAAATATTTAGGGTTCCCTACTTTGACGGTCCCACAGTTTTACTGTTAAAAAGAATTCACGTTTTATCAATCGCCATAAATATTTATATACTGCCGATGTATTGTATGTTAGTCACCATAAAACATTAATTATGCCTCAGGCACAGCGATTACCTTTTCATAGTCGCCAAATTGCTTTTCAACGAGCAAAATTGCTTCTCTTAAGGTCTGAGGGAAAGAAGAAAGTCGCTGGGCGCCAAACCCAATTCATGCAATTTTCTATAATTTTCTTTGCTTTGTGAGGCGATGAATCGTTCGATCGAGATCTTGCGGTATTTGCTTTGCACAGAGAAATTATCAAAGGTTTCGAAAGGTTTTCCATTAATTCACTTTTTATATATTTTTTTCATGAACAAATTGTCTCTATACTGTGCTATTTTAAACACATATATTTGGAAAGCAAAGGTCTAACTACAAAATATACAGAATCAATTTGAATGGGGTTCTCTTTTCAGCCTGTTTGGTAATTTAAGTACTTCAATTGCTAATTGATTGCCCCAAGAAAGCTTTACATGATGCCTTCACTTGCCATTGGAAAATAGCGCAGTTTTACTTTATTTCTGCTTTGCGGCTTTCCGTTGCAAAGTTTGTTGCGATTCAATATGGCTTTAAAATTTGAAGTTTTTTGAGGTGGAGTAAGGTTTTCATGGTAAAAAATAACTTTTTTGCGAATTTATTTCTTAAATGTGGATTGAGTAATTTTATTCGGACCTTTTATACATTATTCAGCACACTTCTGAAAATATAGGGTAATTTATTTTCGTAACTTTTTTAGTTTATACATTTTAAACGCGTTTTACTCAAAACTACTTTTTCAAAGTCCGTGTTAGCTGTCATTTCAAAACTACTTGACCGATTCATTTCAAACTTTGTACACATTTTTGATAAATAAAATACTTTCCCCCATCTTTTAGTAATTTTTTTTAACATTAGGGGTGTTTTCCATGCACAAAATGGCGGAACTTTTTAGTGGAAAATAACAGTTTTCACTTTAAATGGCCGCCAAAAATTTTTAAATAAAAAAAAAATTATGAGAAAACGATGGGGGGTAAGATTTGATTATAATTTGACTAATTTTTCTTGGTTTTTTTTCGAATAATTTCCCACCGCAAAGTGCGTTTTTCTCAATACATTCTGGGAGAAGCTCTTTTACCGGCTTATGCTTCAATATTTCTGCATGAAAAAATTACCCTAGATTGTCAAAAGTATGCTCAATAATGTACAATGGGTCCCAATAAAATTATTCAATCCATATTTAAAAAATTAATTCGCAAAAAAGGTATTTTTTTATCTTAAAACTCTTATGGGGCACACTAGTGTGACAGCCTAAGCAAACGTTGATTTTTGGGAATTAAAAAAAAATTCTGTAAAGATTGTTTGGAAATTTTTTGGGTACACACAGTAAAACTAAAAAAAAAAATTGAAATTTTTTTCATATATGAGATCTCTGACGGAGTTCTTTACTGCTGCAGTGTTTCCGGCCTTCTTGGTGGATGAAACTTAAAAATAAAAAGAAAAATTCGTTAAACTACTAAAAGATATTCTCCGTATAATGACCCACAATTAAAAAATTGACAAAATGACCTCGTTCTTAAAAAAAAGTTGAATTTTGCCCCAAGTTTTGGTTGTTTTTGGTCTACTAAAATTTTGATCAGATCAAAAAACCGATTCAGTGATTAAAAAAAAAGCGTTTTAATATAACATTAACTCAAAAACTATATGAAATGTCGATTTGAAGTTTTAGTTTGTTATTTTTAAAGGTATAAGCCATCGAAATATAAAATCGATATTTTTCGTCCGATTTTCATATAGGTGTGGCCTTTAAGAAACCCAAAAAAGGTTAATAGAGGGGTTTTCAATATTTTCATATGATTCACAAAGGTGGCTACATCAATTTGCTACGATTAATTGACTTGGTGCATAGAACAGGGTAAGTTTACCTTTAAAGAAATCTTCTGAGTGATCAACGTGACGAGCCGATTGGATTTAGCTATGCGCATTTGTCTGCTTATATATGAACAAGTCTCACAGTTTTTGAGATATCGTTCTAAAATCTTGCAAACGTCCTTTTCTTCACAAGAACACAGTCGAACAGATATAGGCAAAATACAACTTGTGCAAGAACTTAAGACCTTCCCAAGAGACATCGCTTCGCTTTGGGCTCTTGATAAGATCTAAGAAACGTTTTCGAGCAAATTTTGTTCAGCGATGAGGCCCACTTCTGGCTCAATGTGTATGTAAACAAGCAAAATTGGCGCATTTGTTACGAACAGCAAGAGATTCAGAGCTGTCATTTCATTCAGAAAAAACAACCCATTAAATTTGAATTAAAGTAGAGAACCTCGCATCACCCTTTATATATGATAGCGATCATAGCTTGCTCCGCTTATAGGCTTGCTATGTTGCTATATTCCAATGGATGTCTTTCGTCTCTGCAGCTGTTTGATACACATTCTTATTATATCTCGCTTTTACTTAGCAGCTTAGGCAAACAAGTCATGTGAGTCTACTGTATCGAGAAGGCAAGTATTTGAGGGGCGTGAGGTCATAAAATCTCTCTAGAATCCTTGTCGTCTTACAACTCTGTGAAAAACTCAATATACCGCACACTGAGCGCTCCAGTGCTAACATACATTAGCGAAACCTGGACGTTATGCAAGGTTGAAGAAAAAAAGTTAGCTATGTAGCTTTGAATGAAAGGTCGCTGAAGCGCTGGAAATACGTTGCTGGCGAACTCCAGCAAGAGACAGAAATGACTGGAGAACTAAGATGCAGCAAGCGAAGACCCGCGACGGGTTGTGACTTGATAATGATGATGATGTAGGAACCTGAGACCATTTCAAACCAAGTGAGGCTACATATATAGAAAAACCTGCCTTTTTGTGGGACCCTTAATAAGTGTTGCGAAGTTTGGGCTTTCGACAATTTTATTTGCCACAACACAGAGTTTCACTAAAGTGACGTCACATTTAAATTTTTTTTTAGCTTTTTGCGCACTCCTTGATCTTAACACTATGCAAATTCGCCTCGGTGGGTAAGTTATTGCTGTAAAGAGCCTCAATACTGCCACTGATCACTAGAGTACTCACATACCTTGTACCTTTGGGTGTAGTCCTATATATAAATTTTGTCCATTTCAAGTATTTGCGCATTCATTGGGAAACCCATTACTGGATAACGCATACCTACGTCTATATATATGTACTTATGTATGTGTGTATGTATGCTGCGTGATACCTTTGCGCGCACGTTGCGAGGTGCGACTTTTGCCGCAACTCGGGACACCATCGTCTACAATAGCAATAACAATAAGAGCAGCGGCACTATTAACGCATAAATAAGTACGAGTAGATTCCATATGTATGTCTGTATGTATGTGCGCGGCATTTTATTTTTCTATTTTTATTATTATTCCTTTTCAATGTTCTGTCTTTTCGTTTCATGTTTTTTTTTTGTTTTGTTTTGATTTCGGTTTTGCCGCCTTTGTGTATGCTGTGTGTACTAATGAACAAATGCACGCACGGACAGACAGGCGGACGGACGGACAGACGAGTGGTCGCCGCGACAAGCGAAGTCATTGCGGCGATCATTGTGTGCATTTAACTTTGAATGGGGACCCACTTCAAAGATACAAAAAGATAAATTTCGAAGTACTTGACTGGGTTTTGTTCCACACCGCAGGTTGCCGCCAACAAGCCAACAGGCTAACAGGCGGCTGCCTAGCAAGCAAGCCGGCAACTAGAGGCCATAAGGCAGCTGTTCGCAACGGTCGCGTTGCATGCCTGTATGCTTCCCCCCGCTGTTCGCGCGGTTGTAGCTCGGCTGCTCCTGTTGCGTTGCCAACAAGCAAAGCAAGCCATTATTCTCCACCTTTATACAGTACATGTGTATTTATTGTAACATTTGTTGTTGCAATTGTTGTTGTTGTTGTACAACTATATGCTTTATAGTGTGGTGTGGCATGGTGTGGCGATTACCACTGATCGTGCAGTTGCTGGAGTGCTTGTACTACAAACGGCCGGCTGGTCGGCCGGCTGGATAGTCTGTTGCTCCGACAGCACTTGGGCTCTTTGGCTTGTTGGCCGCATGGCTAAGCGGTGACTGGGCGGCTGACTCGTTGACTGTTTTATGATTGTTAGTTGCTCGTGTGTTTTTTGTTTTTATTTTCATTTTTATAACCATTCTTATAGTTGTTGTTATTGTTGCTATTTAACTTTGTGGCGTGTCTGGCGGCTTGCTGGCTGCCCGATCGCATGCACTGCACACTGCTTGCTGTCATTGCTGTTGTTGTTGTTGCGCTCAAGATAAGATATGGCGAACCTGGCAGACAGTGTGGCGACATGCCTGTCTGCCTCTTTGTCTGGCGGAGTCGCTCTGTCTGTCGCTGCTGCAACGCGTTCTTTGCTGCTGTGGCTCATGCTGTGTGTTTGTGTGTATGAGTGAATATGTATGGTTTTTTGGGTGTGTGTGTGTGACAAGTAACTTCCAACAACACATACATATAATCGTATATATGTACATACATATATACATACATACATACATATATTAATATTTAAAGGCAAGTGCGCACATGGAAGTGCAGAAGCCGGCTATTGGCTTTATTGTACACACATATACACATACATACATATATGTACCCACATACACATACATATCCACATATATTCATTTCACCCAGCAGAAGCATATGCATATGCATTAAACTCACCTGTGTTCGTGCGCGTTGTCAACAGCGCTGTCGCTGTCGCCGTCGCCGTCGCCGCTGCCCCTGCTGCTGCTGCACTTTGGTCGCCCGTCAGCCAAGGTTGGCCCCTAACTGCTGTTGTGGATCGCTGCTTTGGCCAAGTGCCTCTCTCGTTTAGTTGTGATTTAAACTTGACGGTGAGCGCGTGCATATTATCTAAATCGCATCAAAAATTTAAGCAAATATCAATTATAATTTAATGGGAAAATAAATGAAATCGGCTTAATCGAAAGTGTTTATTAAAAAGCAATAAAATTAATAGGTGAATAAAAATGTATAAGCCCGAAAATAAAGAAATATTTTTTCATATTTAAATGGAAAGAGTAAAATATGAAAATTAGCGACATATTTTACAGGGGAATACGTCTATTTAGTGTTGGTTCATAATTGTACATAAATAGACGAATTAAAATATTATTATACATATATACATATGTATGTATGTATGTACATATTTCATAAAAGGCAGCGAGTATTTGTGGTTGAAAGTTGAGTTTGTGTCATTTTTTTTTCTTTTTTCGAAATATTAAAATCTATATGCTTCACCAGATTAGCAATCAAGCACCGCAGAACAGAGATCTTAAAAACGAGAAAAAACGTTTACTTTGGCTGCACAGGTTCTTTAATACCATTCACAGACTCAAGTTTCTCTTGCAACATAATTTTGTTCGTTCATTTTGTATGGCAGCTGTATGCTATAGTGACCCGATCTAAACAATTTCCTCGAAAATTATACCGTTGTCTTGGACGTTAATCCATATCAAATTTCGTGAAGATATCTCGTCAAATAAAAAAGTTGTCCATACAAGAACATGATTTAGACCGTTCAGTTTGTATGACAGCTATATGCTACAGTGGCACGATCTGAACGATTTATTCAGAGATGATAACGTTGCTTCAGACAGTAATTCATGCCGAATTTCAAGAAGATAACTCTACAAATAACAGAGCTTCTGATACAAGAACTATATCTTGATTGTTCAGTTTGTTCATAGTATGTAGTCCGTTATCAGCGGTTTGGACTAAGCAGCAGCTTCTTGGGAAGAAAAGTATGTGTGTAAAATTTCAGATCGATATCTCAAAAACAGAATTGTTAGTTCGCGTATGTACAAACAGACGGCGAGACTTTTCTAAGCGATATATATTTTTGGCTACGAATACCGTTATTTAAATTTCAATCGATTTCATTCAAATAATAATTCTCCTATCGGTGGCTCGAGCCCCTTTCTAACCATTCTTGATAAGAATAGTAATAGAAACCGAGATTTACGATAGTTTCACCCCACGTGTCCTCTTGAAGTCTTCTAGCGCCGTAGTTACAACATTTAGTAAACTACCTGATTCCTAGAATTACCGTCGACACCAAAGGCCCTTTTCAAAGAGTTTATTCCAAAGATTGGCCGAGTAGCCGTTATTTTGTATCAAACTGTGCACATGAATTTGTTTTTGCATTCAAATAAACTATGTTTTATTAAGCCTGAAAACAAGAAATTCCATTTTATTTGTCCTACTCCCAGAATAAATTTTCAAAGTTAGGCCTTTTTTGAGAGCTCTAGATTATCCTAATCCTTTAACTCAATTTTGTAATATACTTTGTTTGTGGAGAAATACGAAGCAGAAATGTCGTTTTGGGAGAATACGTTCGTAAGGTTTTTAAATGATATTTGATTTCAAGTAGATCTGTAACTTTTTAATACTATCCTTCTGGTTTTTGGGAGCAAATTAATATTGCTCGTATAGAATTCCAAGAAAACCGATAAAAAGCGGGAATTAGTCCATACCATCAATAAATTTCATAAAAGCATTATAACTTTCTATTTTGGTTTTGGCTCTGGCGACAAACTAGTTGGACAAATCCGTGACGCTTTATTCAAAACATATTTTATATGAAAATTACACAACGCTTGGGGATCACCTAATACCTTGAACACTACCATATTGATGACTATGTATTTCTTAAGAATTGTATAACGAGTTTTAACATTTTTATACTCTCGCAACAAAGTTGCTAAGGAGAGTATTATAGTTTTGTTCACATAACGGTTGTTTGTAAGTCCTAAAACTAAAAGAGTTAGATATAGGGTTATGTATACCAAAGTGATCAGGGTGACGAGTAGAGTTGAAATGCGGATGTCTGTCTGTCCGTCCGTCCGTCTGTCCGTGCAAGCAAAAAATTGAGATATTCATGATGAAACTTGGTACACGTATTTCTTGGCTATAAGAAGATTATCAAGATGAAAAAATCGTATTTAAAATGGCGAAAACCGAACCTATAAACTTGCTAAGAAAATAAAGATATTAAAATAAAGTTTGGCACAAATGATCGATTATGAAGAGCATATTTGGACAAATTTTTTTGGAATAGTGGTTTTTTGTAAATATTTCGGAATACATAATGGATGATATAACGTTTTCTTAATTTCCATATACATACAAAAATGGAAGAAATAAACTATTGAAGGTTATTTCAAAATCACTAAAGTGCGTTAACCGACTAACAAAAAACGTCAGAAACACTAAATTTTACTATGAAGAAAAATAGTCATGATCCCAGAACCATATCGGCGTCAGCTGTCAATGAAATAGGTATATAATATTTTCTTAACACCCTAAATTACGAAATTTGAATGAAAAACGAAAAGAGATTTTGAACCACTGAATTGTATGTCATAACACATTAGGTACCAATGATTATAAAACTTTACAAAAATACGGTATTTGAAAAATATGTAAATGAACGAAATTGATTATCACTCCATGCGAGAGTATAAAATGTTCGGTGACACCCGAACGTTTTTTGTATTTGAAAAAAAAAGAAAAAGATTGAGATAACAACTCAATATTTACATTGAGCTGATTTATCATAAAATACAGAACTCCTCAATTTAATAATGAAGAACAACATCCGTTTTCCTACATCAGAGCAGATAATTGAAGCATTTTGAAACCTATACTTTGCATTTTGGTTCTTCGGAAAAGAAAATAAATATGGTTTACAAAGAATAATACTGAAATATATAGCATATTTTGAGATATGAAGAGCGTTTTTTTATAAACATTTTTTAAGTTTTACATATTTTTCTCCAATTTCTGAATTATATATGTAATTATAATCTGAGCATATATTAAGTTTGCCACCTTATTTACAACACCCAAAAAGAAACGTCGAACACATTATTAAATATTGCTCTAATCGTTCTACTATAGCTTATTGTTGCTATACAAACTGTACAAAGAAAATCCATGGTCACAATTACATATCCCCACAGGAAAATGTCTAACGATGTGATATCACACGATGAAATTATCTGCTCACCGAAGTGTTCTCTCAATAAATCCATTGATTGGTGCGATGTGTGGGAAGTGGTGCCGTCTTGTTGAAACCGAAAGTCGCCGAGATCACGAGCTTCACTTTCAGACATCAAATAGTCGGTTAGCATGGTACGATAATGGTCGCCACTGACGGTTACGTTCTCACCGGCATCATTTTTGAGAAATATGGAGCGATCACCGGCCCACAAACCACATTAAACCGTTTTTTCTGGATGAAATAACAGCTCTTGAGTCTCTTAAGGTTGCTCTTCGTCTCAAATGCGGCAATTTTATTTATTTACATGAGTTAGAAATGGGCCTCATCACTGAACAAAATTTGGCTTAAAAACGTCAGATCTTCTTGGACCTTTACCAGAGCCCATAGATGTGTTATGACATCAATTCAGTGTTATATCTTTTCTTTTTTTTCATTCAAACAATTTATTGTCGCCCCTATTGTTTGACAGCTGACGTCGTGCTCTGGTATCATGATTATTTCTTCATAGTACATAATGACAGTAGCAACCGTTTAAACGAAACACCTATCTTTAAGCGATATGGCTTGGGAAGAAAGAGCGGCTTCAGTTCTTACACAAGCTGTATTTTGCACGCTTTCAATTTAAGATCTTGACGTAAAAATGCCGGTTCGTTCCATACATCAGTCCCAGTTGCTGCGTATGAATGCTAGGTCTTCGGTTGAGTGATGGTGTTGCGAATATTACGCTTAGTAGACCGATTATGTTGACCATAAGCTGAGTGAAACGCGCGAAAAACATTATTTATAGAACGTGAAGGTTGTTCAGACGTAAGTCTTTCCATGATGAAATGTCAAACAATACTAAATAAAGATAACATGACAGCTTGACACTACTCACGCGTGATCTGTCAAAAAAAAAGGCTATTGAAAAAAGTACCTCTACTTGGATCATCTTATATATCGAATAGAAAAATCGGGTACTATTTCTCTTCATGGACCTATACTATACTCAAAGAATGAATAGGTTAATTTGTCACACCAATACATACCTATACATACATATGTAACTTCTCTAAATATTATTGTACTATTTAAATTATATAAATAACAACAAACAAACAAATAATGCATTTTCCTAAATTTCATTGCAGACAAAAGTGTTCAGTGACCAGTCGCTATATCGAGCGATCGGCCAATCTCTGGACGGTCCAGTCAACTAATACTAAAAAATATATGGCCAAAAGACACATTTGCTGGTTGTACGCGCGTTCGACCGCATAAAAGTGCACACGCACACACCCATACATCGCTGGGCACGCAGCGCCGACGCAGAATACACACACACACATAAACAGTTTGTTATGCTCGACGCATTGGCGGCAGGCGACAAATTCGGTCTCGGTATTTCGGCCTTTTCGTTGCGTTCGCAGTGCAGTGCAGTCACGAACTCGTTTTAACTGGGATTTTTACTAAACTACTCGCACCTACATACATACATATATGTAGAAATTGTTTATTTTCCTTCGTTCGTTTTCGTTTTTTGCTCGCTATTTTTTATAGCGGCTTTTCTTTGCTGTCAGTTAATTTGAAAAGCTTTAATTTATTGTGCGTTCGTGTGTGTGTTTGTGCTTGTGAGTTTTGTGATAATTTTTTTTCGATTTTTAATTTTCGAACTGCGGCTCGCGCGATCGCGACAAGTCCGTAAATTATGTACATTAGCAGTTTTATAGTCATGTGGCTATGTGCGGCGGCGGCGGCGGCGCAGTTGGGATTAGCCGCAAATGTACCTGCCAGGCGTGAACGACATGAATTGACGGTAAGTGAAACACATTACTCAAATACAAATTTATGATGGTCGGTATGCCATAAATGGGTATTTAATCTTCCGCGACACCTCGCAAAGGCACTTACATACAAAAGTAGATGTTTTTTTATGTTCACTTGCGGTACATGTGCCTGATTTATTGCATATGTCGTTGAAATACATACATATGTACATACATATAAGGCGTTGAATGCAGTGGTGTCATAATTGAAATGTTTCGAAATTCGATTTGATTAGGTGGCCAAAGTTGCGCGCTAGACAGCAACGGTCAGGTTACGTCTAAAGTTTTCCCTTTCTACCACAAAAATCTCCGCCCAGATACGAAACACTTAATAGAGATAAGCCAAGTCTCAATTTCTGCTATTGATGAAGCTACCATGGAAGTTATAATTTTTAAGTCACAAAGCGCTCACTTTCTACATACGACCATAAAACTCATCTCAAGTAGGTATACGCCAATGACTTCCTCATTCCGTAATTAAAATAACTTTAGTTGAGATCATCGAAATTTTGTGAGCCTAGAGACGATCACTAGAGATAGAGGTCTATGGAGATATTTCATTTATTCACAAACCGTCTGACTGCGCTTCTAGATGATATAGTGTTTATGGCTTATCGGTTCATTTCAAATCTAGACGATGAAATTTGAACGATTCATTTTGACAGCGTTATGAAATATGTGTGTTTTTCATCGCCAAACCTTGGAGAGTGTTGAATCGTACAAACAACCAGCATAAAATAAATATAAAGGGAATAAATTAGAATTAGCGCTATTACTATTTCAACGTTGGATAGTCTGGTGGCGACACATGGCCGCAGAATGGGGCTTACAGATCGAGAAAGCGGTAGGAAATTTCTAGAGCAAGGTACCAGGGAAATCATGAAGCATCTCTTATGCACTTGCCCAGCATTGGCAAAATCACGCTGTAAGCATCTGGGGTCTCCACGGAATGATACACTGGAGGAGGTATTAATCGTGAGACCACAGAGTGTGTTAAAATTAGCATCAAAGGACCAAAACTAGTCCTAACCTAACCTAACAACATACCGAACTTTTTCAAACTTCGTACAGGTGTTCTCTGGATAACTGATGTGTTGCTTTGATTGAAAAGTGAGGCACAGGGGCGTCAGATCGTAGCGATTGCCTTTAGGCCAACATAAGGCCCTTTGTGCTCCAGAGTGGTAACCAAATCAAACCTTATCCAGCAACTAAGTGGATTTTTTGATTTTTCCACCCCAGCTGCCCAATGTCTTTTAAGCTGGCGCATTGGGTTTAGTGTAAGATAACCCATCTCAGAAGTCTGAAAGCTGGACAATCACATAGGTAATGTTCCAGCATCATTCTTTGTGCATGCTCGGCATTCTGCCGAATTAACGTTTTCAATTTTCTGAAGGTGGAATCTTAAGTGTAGATGCCCTACGTTGATTTCAACAATATTACCAAGGTCCCTTTTGTACAGAAGTAGAAGCTTTTTGGTCTGTCACCATCAACACTACCCCAGGGTAACTTTATGGTATGCGGTGTGTTGCTACTGTTTCTAAATCTGCGGTGTTCCTCTAGACGTATTGCTTTATTACACGATGATAATGCATCGAGCCACGATTGTGACTCAATTTAAAGCCATGAAATAAAAAATAATATCTAAAAACTGAATAATGAAAGAAAGTCCTTTACTGTCGGATCAAGTAAGACTGCATTCTAAGCTTTGAGGTAGGGATTGAATTTCAAAGGCTATCACAGTTATTAGTTGATGCGATTTACATGTTATGAAGCAACAACTAAACTAACCGAAGATGTCATTCTAATCCACTGATAGGGTGAACAATGATCCACTAACATTTCGGAAGGAAATATACTCCACTCTGGCATTGTTCAATGAAAATTTCTTACGAATAATATGGTATAACGACGGTGCTTCAGCTCATGCTTATTATACCATATATTTTAGTCTATTATTACTCCTGCTTAGCTCCATTACATTTTGCTTGTCGTTTTAGGACTCTAAAATGTACCAGAAGCCCAATAAATCAGATTTTTGAAGACCTACTCTGTGTTAGGCCTTAGCGTAAATAAAATGTGTGTTTTATATACAGCGTATATCAGTAGGAATGACGTGATTTCGAAAGCTCGTGTCGGCCGTGTTCATTTACGGATGGGTGTCAAATGTTGTTGTTGTTATTGTAGCGGCATAAAACATTCCTGAAGTAATTTCAGGCATGATACCGAGTTGACAGACCTTGACCGGATAAAAATTCGGCTCTGTTCCGGTGACTTAGCCCTGACTGTTGTGGGAACGGGTGTCAAATTATGTCAGTGTGTTCAGTAAGATTTGCCATTCCACCATGTCATGTTCCATTTTAATGCAACGCTTAAAAATTGTTCAAGATTATTCGACAAATTCATGTTCTTTCTTGGCTACTGTCAAAGCTCTTCACGTAAAACACGGTCTTTTCAGAGGAGCCCCATTTCTGTCTTCATGGATTCATGGATTCGTCAGCAAACAAAATTATCGCGTGAATCAAATCCTCGTGTGATTCAGGAAACGCAATTGCATCCCCAATTGGCCGACGTTTTGTTCAAATCATAAATGGCATACAATTATCTGCTTAACAACAAAAAACAGAACCCATTTTGAGCAAATTTGAGTGTTTTATTACAATTTAACATTACGTCGGGCTTGTTGCTAGATCCTTTATATACATACATATGTACATATGTACTTGTATATCGTGTGTACAAAAGTGTAACAGACAAGAACAAAAACAAGAATTGGAATGGATAATATCATCCGTGCAAATATTGGTAACTGTCATCCATGACTTATGCAAAAGAGCATAACAAGATACATAAGTGCTGTCACATCGGCAAACATACATACATATGTTTACATATATATATGTATCTATACAAGTATGTATGTAAATACATATAAATATAAAGGAGTTATAGCGAGTTTTATGACAACGTTAAGCTGATCCAACATTTTGATACCCGTTTGGGGCCTTAGGTACAAAAGAGGTATAATAAAACATGAAAAACGTTAACTTCGGCTGCACCGAAGCTAATATACCCTTCACAGGTGTATTTCTTTTAGTAACTATGTGTGCAGTTTGTATGGAAGCTATATGCTATAGTGATCTGATCTGAACAATTTTTGCGGAGATTATGTTATTACCTTAAGCAGTAATCCATGTCAAATTTCGTGAAGATACCACGTCAAATGCGAAAATTTCCATACAAGTCCTTGATTTCGATCGTTTGGTTTGTATGGCAGCTATATGCTATAGTGAGCCAATCTGAACAATTTCTTCCGATATTACATAATTTCTATAAACAATAACTCATACCAAATTTCGTGAAGATATATCGTTAAATGAGGAAGTTTCCCAAGCAAGCATTTGATTCCGATCATTAAGTTTGTATGGCAGCTATATGCTATAGTTAACCGATCTGAACAATTTCTTCGGAGATTACATTGTTGCTTTAGAAAATAATCAGACCCAAATTTCGTGAAAATACATTGACAAATGTGAAAGTTTTCCATACAAGAACTTGATTCCGATCGTTCAGTTTGTATGGCAGCTATATGTTATAGTGATCCAATATCGGCAGTTCCGACAAATGAGTAGCTACTTGAAGAGAAAATGACGTTTGCAAAATTTCATAACGATATCTTAAAAACTGAGGGGACTAGTTTGTGTATATACAGACAGACAGACGGACGGACAGACGGACATGGTTAAATCGACTCAGCATACTGATTATTTATACATATATACTTTATAGGGTCGGAGAGGAGGCTTTCTTCTAAGTGTTACAAACTTCGTGACAAACTTAATATACCCTGTTTAGGGTATAAAAAGTATGAGAAGAAAATAGAAATACATACAATATGTACATATGATTATTGTATGTAAGTATGTACAGAAAACGGCACATAAAACATAAATTAGGTACAAGTACATATATTTACATAAAGGGTTAATTGAGTACAGCAAAGAAAACTCCCTAAAAACTACGCACAAATAAATATTTGTATAGGCATGAACAAAAGAAAGTTAACAAGTAAGGAAGAGCTAAGTGCGGGTATAACCGAACATTTTATGCTCTTGCAATTTGCAGAAATCAAAGTCAGGGAAATACATACCTTACGATGTAAAACGTCAACCAGAGGATCGGAATCTAAGCAATTTTATATATACATACATACGCTATATACATATGTATACAGACAGACAAATTCGGCATAAATTTAATTGAACGAAAAACATTATACGTAGTATATGGGAGTTGGTCTAGTATCGATCCGATTTTATTTATTTTTTTCAATACCACATACTATTAACATGACACCTACTAAAAATACAATCAGATGGAGTAAAGTCAGCCGGATGTTCGAAAATCTTTATATTAGTTATATAGGGGTTATATAAAGTTTTGGCTCAAATGTACCTATTTTAGGCACAAAGATACGTTGTTATAAGTAAAACACGCTCTATCAGTTTTATTGAGATAACTCACGTATTCGCCGAAATCCGCGGTACAAAGTTACCCGGGAGTTCGAAAATCTTTATATTAGGCATTTGGGGGCTAAGGGAAGTATTGGTCTGATTCGACCCATTTTTGACCTACAGACATGCCATTGGCAGAAAAGGGATATCTTTGAATTTATTATAATCTCACATATTGACCGCTGTTTTCGATCAAAAGTCAATTTCAGGGGTCCAAATATTCGGGACCTACGGCCTTGAACTGTTTTTGTTGGATTTGAACTATTTTTAATCATAAGGTGGCATACACTAACATTTTTCGTGCAAAGTTTTATTCCGTTATATTAACTGCTTCTTGATTTATGTATTGGAAATTAAAAGAATCAATTTGAATTTAAAAATGTGCTATATGGGAAGCAGGCGTGGTTTTCCGATTTCATCGATTTTCATATTGTGACATAGAAATATAAGAAGAATGCCACGTACTAAGTTTTATCGAAATCGGTTGGTCGGGTCTCGAGATATGAGATTTCCTCTAAAAGTGGGCGGTGCCATACCAATGGTCCAATTTTGACCCCGGCTCCATTAGAGCCCTCTATTACCATCTCGGGAGTCAAATTTAATGTCGCTCATATTTAGTTACTGATTTATTGCGCTCTTAGTAGTTTTGAAAAGTACCGTTATATGGGGAGTGATCGGGGTTAAGCCCGTTGGGCGAATTTGGTTATTGTAGCTTTAGTGGCTCATGAGTTATGTACATTAAACTTATAAATGGCAGGGCCATTCCCAATTTTCCAAAATTGTTTGCCCTCTTGTGCCCCGTGCTACTGCCAACTTCTGTGCCAAATTACAGAATTATATCTTAATTGAGTGCTCAGTTGTGGCACTTTATAGGTTTTCGGTTAATGGCATTTTGTGGGTGTGGCAGTGGTCTGATTACGCCCATCTACCAAGTCGAACTTTTTTTGCCGAGGAACGCGCATATCAAGATATTTCAATTTTTACTCAAGCTACAGCTTGCACGGACGGAGAGACGGACGGACGGACAGGCAGACAGCCACTTGGATTTCAACTCGTCTCTTCATCCAGATCATTTATGTATATCTATAACCCTATATCGATTTCGAATATTTGTATGTGGTACATACAACCGTTAGGTGAACAAACCATTAGTACTCTGTAGCAACATGATGCAAGAGTATAAAAATAAAGTTATAGTAAAATATAAAAATAGAGAACAAAAGCCGAACTCGCGCGAATCAAAACGCTTAAGAATCTGGCATACAAAAGATGTCGTATGTATGTATGTACTTGTATATACACATATACATACGCATGCTTGCCGGTATTTGCGGCCGAAAGGTGTAAATCCTAAGACAACACTTCAAATTTATATTTATTTGTGCCTGTGTGTGTATGTATGTATGTTGGTGCATATGGCTATGTTTCTGCTCATGCGCGCCTTTTATTTTTTGCTTTTATTTTTAACTCTTTTTGGTGACGGCTACAAATTGTCTGCCACAGCAGTTCGGAACACCTGAGTGCTCTTTGGCCAAGCCATCCAGTCAGGCAGTCAAGCCGCGAACCAAATGTTCGACCGATTGAACATTCTGCGCTCACTTCGCTTAAACAAATGGACAGCCGGTCGATTTACTGACGCGCCGACCAACCAACTGACCGAACGGCCAACGCGCCGACAAAAGAATCACCAACGCGTCGACTGACGACGATTCACACACACATATGTATGTAACATTTAGGCTGCCAACCATGCAAGGCAGAATTAAGTCAGACATATTTCGACCATTAAGCAAGCGATCTCTCAGTGGCTGCCGGCAAAGTAGCTCATCGTGGATTGGTATGAGGGAGCGTAGGTTCTTTTGGATACCCACTTATACTCACATTTACACACTTACATACAAGCATACGTGTGTCCACAGCAACATATATGTGCATGTATGTATGCCATTTCGTTATTTTTTTTCATTTGCTTTTCAATTTTATTTATTGGTCGGTTTCTCCTTATGATGTAGAAAAATTCATATTCTTAACTCGTTGCAGTTCAGGTGGACAGATCGAAAACAAATACTTCTACAGACAAACATACACATTTATATACATACATATATATAGTAAGACTGCAGGGACAATGCTTTTTGCCGCCAATCGCAAACTGCTGACATTTAATATGAGCGCAGATTACCCTGTAGGACATTGAACTTCCTTCTTGCCTCTGGTGGATTATTCCAATGCCTTCTAAAAATTAAAAAAAAATAAGAACTTTTCGAATCATTTTTCAATTAGATCTGTAAGAAAATGAACCTTATACTTCTTCAGCTCAGAAACCTCATTACATAATGAGTCAATCATCTAGGACTAATCTGCATAGACAAGCGACTCTAAATAACCCTACAAAAAGTAGTTAATTCCGCACGTAATCTTCGTGACCATATCACAGGCTCAGGAACGCGATAATGCGCTCACGTTTCCTTCGATAAATTGATTGTTTCATTGGCTGCATGTCATGCAGTATCAACTTATTAGAACATCAACATTCTTTAATTCACTCATTCGGATCTTCTTCCATTTATCGCGCCAGTCGTTTCTTCTTTTCGCAATTTGGCGCCAATTTGAGATACCAAGTGCACCTGATATCTCCAATGGAGTGGGGGTATTCGCCTTCCTCTGTTTCCCCCGGCGGGTACTGCGTCGAATGCTTTCAGAGCTGAAGTGTTTTTATCATTGAGGACATGATCTAGCCAGCGTAGCCACTGTCTCTTAATTCACTGAACTATGTCAATGTCGTCGGATATCTCGAACAGCTCATATTCGCCGTCTTCAGCAAAACCTTTCTCTCGAAAACTCGTAAAATCGACTCATCAGACGTTGTCATAGTCCATGCTTCTGCACCATATAGTAGGACGGGAATAATGAGTGACTTATAGAGTTTGATCTTTGTTCGTCGAGAGAGGACTTTACTTCTCAATTCCCTACTCAGTCCGAAGTAGCACCTATTGGCAAGAGTTCTTCTGCGTTGGATTTCGAGGCTGACATTGTTGTTGGTGTTAATGTTGGTTTCAAGATAGATGAACTTACCTATGACTTCGAAGTTATGACTGTTAACAGTGACGTGGGAGCCAAGTCGCAAGTGCGATGGCTGTTTGTTTGATGACCGGAGATATTTCGTCTTGCCCTCGTTGATTCTTAGATCATTTTAATTAGAAATAGTCGACTAATGGCAATTTGTTGTTGTTTTACCGACATAAGACCTTCTCCAAATATTTCTGAAAAATGCTTTAGAATTCAAAACAGTCCGTGCCAAATGCCTGGTGTCGGCTAAGACTTGAGATTCTTCGACTTTTTTGATCTTTTAACTGTACCAAGATTGAATTATAAAAAAAATTTTAGTAACACGAAAACTTCATGCGAATATCAATAACATTTCAAATCTGGAACAAAATATTCCGACCTTGTCTCAGTAGTTAAGTGGCAATGAGTGAATGTACCAACACATTCAAGTTTGTCAATTTCCTGCAGGGCATTTGCCGCAGTTAAGCATGCTTGTATATCATATATCTACATATCTACAGTCACATTGACATCCAATTATGTAGTTGTCGGCAGACAATGCACCACTTCAGTTCACAAAAGAAGATAAAAAGCCGAAACACAAAATGCCTTTAATCGATGTGACCACAAACTATAATATTTAGGATAACTTTCTCACCATTTAGTTCGCTGCTGCAGAGGGCTTGGCAACGAATTGACGTTTCAGTTCGGCAGAGAAAAAAAAAAGCCGAAAAACTAAAAAAGAGAGCGAACTAACTGACATTGTACCAGTAGATTTGTGTGAATATATGTTTATATGTACATACATATGTAGCGGACGGTGGCAGTGCAAGCGACAGGCAGTCTGGCAGATCTTAAAGATTGGTCTTGAAGTAAAAATAAAAAACCAAAACAAATTAAGTGCAAAGGGAAGGTTACAGAAAGGTTGATCATCAACCTTCTTTGCTCCATGTTATGGTCTCAGATTTGGTGTTATGTTTTTGTTGTCGTTGTTGAGTTTTTTTTTGTATTTTGCTTCACCTCCTGAAGTGTCCGCCTTGGTGAGACGAAAAATGATTTACAAATGCGGCAGTGCCAAAGTTGCCTTAACACTTTACATACCATTATGTAGATGCATGCCAGGTGAAGACCCTACAGAAAAAATTTTGCTAGAAGATGAAAACTTTAAAGTTATTTAAATTAATAATATAGATGAGATTTATAAATATAAAATAATCTTCCATTAGGGGCCTGAAGCGGTAATGATTTTTTGGACTAGATTTGGTTTTTCACGGAGCCCCGCAAAAAAGCTTTTCAGAATTTGGCATTCAAAAGATCGATTCTGGCATGAACCGTGCGTCAAAGAGCACTATTCTATTGAAGCCAAAAATTGTCTAAGTCGTAGCCAATGTCAATTTAAGACATAAACATGCATTTACATTCCTCTTTTTCTTCACGAAGATGGCATTTCTGGAAAAGGTTTTCAAAGGAAAAATTCTTTAATGATGTTTCTCGACTATCACTTGCAAGTTTACTGATCACTTGTGTTCACGTATCTTTTTGTAGGCGGTCCTTTAGTTATTGCAATACTTTTAGCTGCAATAATAACTATATCGATCTTATATCTTGTCAGATGTTTGATTTAGGCTTCAAAATCAGTTTTTGCGGCTGAAAGTTTTTATGAGGATCAATTGAAAAGTCCCTGGCCTGATACTTAGATGACGCTACTAGGATTAAATCAATATAAGTTTTAGTTAGACCTAACCTTCACAAAGCGGGTGTATAAATTTTACAGCTATCGGATCATTAGTTTGCGAATTATATCATTTTGAGTGTACAAATTTATATTGGGAAAATAACAGTTTCGGATGTTGCTAAAATATTGCTCATTGAAGGGAAATAATAAATTTGAAGTAGAAGAGTTTCCGTACAATGCTCCCGGAAAATCAACCATTACGGATTGATAAGATAAGTTTAAACGTGGTGAAATAAGAACCGAAAACGGTGAACGCAGGGGACGCTCAAAAGAGGTTGTTACCAACAGAAACATCAAAAAAGTCCACAAAATAATTACGGATGACCATAAAGTGAAGTTGTTCGAGATAGCAGGCACTCTAAAAATATCAACTGAACGTGTACATGATTATATATTGAGTATGTATATTATTCACGAATATTTGGGCATGAGAAAGCCTTGTGCAAAGTGGGTGACCAAGATCGATATGTGACAATTGAAGAAACATGGCTCTATCATTTCACTTCGAAGTCCAATCAATAGTCATTCGTGTGAACTGCATACGATGAATCCGTGCAATATCATGGAAAAAGGCAACAGTCAGCTGACAAGGTTATGGCGTCTATGGGATGCGCATTGACTATCTTGAAAAAGGAAGGAACATCAACAGTGACTATTACATAGTCGAAGAAAATGAAGGACGAAATCGACGAAAAACGGCCGCATTTGAAGAAAAAGAAAGTGCTGTGTAACAAGTCAGTGAAAACGATGGAAAAATCCATGAATTAGGCTTCGAATAGCTTATACATCCACCTTATTCTGCAAATCTGTCCTCCAGTGCTGTTTCCTGGTTTCAAAAGAATGCTCGCTGGCCGAAATTGAGGCCTATTTTGAAGTATAAAAATGGTATTGAAGGGAACTATTTTGTCTTGTCTAAAACTTGTCTTAGATATCTAGGAGCTTCGCAGTTAAAGGGATTATATGAAGCATCCAACAAAATTAGTCATCAAGTTTCTTTCTTCGCAAAAAGCGTTGACGTCCTGTTTGAAGACCAATTCAGCTCAAAATAAACTCAATCTGCACCTATCCTAACCCCAAAAAAATACCTTCTCACAAAACTCCTGTTAGGGGATAGTTTAAGTGTTATGGGCCAATATCATGAATAAAAATTTGGTAAATAATTAGACCCTGCTATGAGAGTCTTTCGATTTCTAGTCTTCTCTTTTTATTAACTTTATGTAGATCTACTTTATTTTAATTTATAGAACATCAAATATGTATGTATGTAGATGAAATTTACAAAAAGCTATATTTTTAATCGCATGAGTGCCTTAATGCTTAAACGGGATTTGTTAGCACCTTCGATCTCTGTTATGCATTAAATGGCATTCATAGTGGAAGAATTGACATCGTCCTCGACTCCCTTTGAGTGAATTGCGTTGCTTTGGAAAAGAAAGCGAGTTGCCCAGAGAAACCAAAGTGATTGCATACCTGTAAGCCCAATTTTATTAATTTTAGGTTTAAAGATACACTGTTATCAGTAAAATACGCTATCCCAATTTCATTGAGATAACTCACATGTTGACCGATATATGCGGTATAAAGTCACCGGTGCATGATTGCGGTTAAGAAGGGTTCACTGTGTAATTAGTGATAGAGCTTCGAAACTGTTGATAGTATAGACCAAGGCCAGAGATTTCTGCTAAAGTTGAGTTTTTTAAAGCTCAATTGGCAATATTAACCTTCTCTACTCTTGTATACTACTTGAAAACTTACATTCCACTCATTATAATCGGTGCCTGCTCTAGTTTAATCGATGTTTTTGGAAGACATATTTTGCCGGCCCTAAATTGTCACTTAATATTTGTTTACATTCCATATACAAATACAGCTGTCACTTGATATTCTCATATTAGGGGGATTCTCTTGCTCTTGCAAAACCTTGCCCTGTGCAGAAATTGCAGAATTTTCCTCTTGGTGCAATGGCACAACAAAAAACACACACAGAAAATTATTTGCAACGGCTGTAAAATATGTCAGACTAAAACCCATGTTTATTTTCGTGCCGTCATAAGTATATCACTAGATTCTGCAGCACCCATTGCAGAATTGCTATTGGCCTTGCATATTTCGGTATAGGATTTTTGCATTTTGTGTCATCGTGCAATCTTGCAAGAGCAAGAGAATGCCGCTATTGATAGTTGTCGGTGAAAACTCATCGAAAACACACATTGTCGGTCCGAACGACTTAGATTCCACAACATACATAGTCAAAATAAACTATCGATATTGAGACGAATATGAAACTAAGGATACTGTCGATATTCTCATCGAGTGTTTTGCAGCTCTATTCGGTGACATTGGCATCTGTGGCATCAATTCGGAACTGTACTGTAAACAATTGGACCATCTGAAAGTAGCAATCTCACAGAAAAGGGCAGCTAACTTCAACAGGAGAGAAATCGTGTTCCAACAGGACAACGTCGGGGCACATACATTGAAAGTGACACGCCAGAATTCGGTATCAGCTTGTTTGGAAAGTTCTTGTTGATCCACCTTACAGTCCGCACCTAGCTCCAGGTGATCACTTTCTGTTTCGTATGATGAAAAATTAATGAAATGAATGAAAAATCGCCTCAAGGGAAACTTGAGAAAATTGTTTCAGGTTTTGGCCCATAGGGAAATGGCAGCAAGTTGTATGTGATGGTGCCTATTAGACCTAAATTGGTTCATTCTAACTTTGTTAAATAAAACCTTCAGTTTATTACAAAATTAATCAAATTTACATTTGAGTCAACACGTGCCTAGCGAACTGTTATTTCTTTTTTATTTTATTTTCCTTTAATACTTTCTTGGGATTTCTAAGATGCCAATCTTTTATAGCTTTCGATATGTAAAGTAAGACGAAAATTTTCTAATAATTATGGCACGTACACATTTTATTGAATTACGAATATTTAAGATTTTATTGCAAAATTCAATTTCACTCCTTTTACGGCCGAACAATGAGTTAATTGATGCTGATGACGATAATCACAGCAGCGAAGGCACCGGCACCTCAAATTATCTATCGTCTGGATATGCAGTTGGAATGCGAATAACAAAGCATGCGTAGAATAAAATGGAATAAAATTTCATTACTTTCATTAGCGGCTGTCACTTTGAATTTATGCACTTAGCACTCGGCAGTCGGCACTCGGCGCTTCGAGAATGCAATGAATTTTCCAGTGGCGTCCGTCACAAGCGCCGCCTCGAGGCTTGCACTTGCTCATGCAGCGTTGATTGAGATATATTCTTCGCAGATTAAACGAGCAGTTGGATTAGGATGCGCACGACATTTAATACAGACACACACCCACACGCATATGCATATGAATGTACATATGTAATGAAATTTATATGTAAATATGTATGTGTGGGTTGCATGTTAAAGCGCGCAGGCTTATTGCATACTAAAGAACACGCTTAGATACATAACTACATAATTTTATATTCATATACATGAGTACCTTAAGTACTTATGCATAAATGTGAGGCACTGAAAAACGACATTTAAATTAATTAAATGGATTAAACAGCTTGTTGAACTGTTGATGTAAATAAGATTGAATGCTTAACATTTTTTGTTTTTATCATACACTGAATGGGTATAAGTAAAGCCTTTAAGCTTTAGACCTGGCAAATCAACAATCGACCAGATATTCACCATGCGCCAAATCTTTGAAAAGACCCGTGAAAGGAGAATCGACACACACCACCTTTTCGTCGATTTCAAAGCTGCTTTTGACAGCACGAAAAGGAGCTGCCTTTATGCCGCGATGTATGAATTTGGTATCCCCGCAAAACTAATACGGCTGTGTAAACTGACGTTGAGCAACAATAAAAGCTCCGTTAGGGTCGGGAAGGACCTCTCCGAGTCGTTCGATACCAAACGAGGTTTCAGACAAGGCGACTCCCTTTCTTGTGACTTCTTCAACTTACTTCTGGAGAAAATAATTCGAGCTGCAGAACTTAACAGAGACGGTACCATCTTCTATAAGAGTGTACAACTGCTGGCTTACGGCGATTACATCGATATGATTGGCCTTAAAAACCGTACCTTTAGTTCTGCTTTCCCCAAACTGGATAAGGAAGCGAAGCAAATGGGTCTGGTGGTGAATTAGTGCAAGACGAAATATCTCGTGTCATCAAGCAAACAGTCGTCGCATTCGCGACTTGGCTCCCACGTAACTGTTGACAGTCATAAATAATTTCGTTTATCTTGGAATCAGTATTAACACCAACAACAATATGTCAGACTCGAAATCCAACGCAGAATATCTCTTGCCAACAGGTGCTACTTCGGACTAAGTAGGCAATTGAGAAGTAAAGTCCTCTCTCGACGAACAAAAACAAAACTCTATAAGTCATTATTCCCGTCCTGATATATGGTGCAGAAGCATGGACTATGACAACATCTGATGAGTCGATTTTACGAGTTTTCGAGAGAAATTTTCTGCGGAAGATTTATGGTCCCTTGCGCGTTGGCCACGGCGAATATCGCAATCGATGGAACGATGGGCTATATGAGAAATACGACGACATTGACATAGTTCAGTGAATTAAAAGACAGCGGCTACGCTGGCTAGGCCATGTCATCCGAATGAACGAAAATACTCCAGCTTTGAAAGTATTCGTCGCAGTACACGCCGGGGAAAGCAGAGGAAGAGGAAGACCTCCACTACGTTGGAGAGATCAGGTGGAGAAGAATCTGGCTTCGTTTGGAATCTCCATTTGGCGCTATGTAGCGAAAAGAAGAAATGACTGGCGCGCTGTTGTTAACTCGGCTGTAACTGCGTAAGCGGTTTCCACGCCAGTAAAGAAGAAGAGAAGTTGTCCCTATATAGAGATGTCACTGAGAGTCATACCTACTTAGAAATATTTGGACGAGTGGGTTTTCGCTCGAAATTAAAATTGAAATATTTTACTATTTTTTGCTGATACATATGTATGTATGTATATAGTATAAATACATCCATACATACATACGCGGCGTGTTTGACGAGTCAATGATATTTTCAATTTATTTTCAAATGCAACACTACACTATTTTCTAGCATATTTGGCGGTTATTAAAGAAGGTTAGGTTACTGGCTGATCCTTGCAATAAGGTCACGAAGAGTACCGTTTGGACTGCAAAGAACGCCGGTCCTGTATGATGCTAAGTACTCCTAAGTATAGATGGTACGAAACACTTCGTTCATGTCAAACATTTTTTCCGTCAGATCAATTCCAGCCAATTTGGCTAGTTCGCCGAAGGTATGAGTACAGATAGGTTTCAAGGTCAGTCTAGGAAAAGCTGGAAAATGTAGGAAGAGTGACTAGATGTTTCCACTTACTTCCGCCGTACAAGTTAGGCAATGTCTAGTTAGAACTCCTACAATTAGATTAGGTTAGGTTAGGTTAGATAGCTGATCAAAGATCGATTTGTGAGGCCATAGAAAAGAAGAACTCCTGTGTTCGAACTATAAATTAGTAAAACGCTTAGTAGCCAATACAAACTTGCACAGACGTTTAATTTCCATTCCCGCCAGCTCGGTGGGATGTCTGAAGGTATGCGCTCCCAAACGCAGAACAAGGTCAAGAAGGAACTCCTACAATTACAATAATATAAACCTTTCTAAGAGCAAGTAGTTCAATGCACTATAAATCTAGCGGTCGAACGCAAGAGAACAGCGCATGGCCGACAATATCTGGATCACATCCACGATTGTGACCGAATTTAAAGCCAAAAACGCATTGAATACCATCGATAAAACACCATATTCACCAGTTTTGGCTTCGTGTGATTTTTTCTTGTTGCCCCAAACTGAAATTGCCGCTCCGTGGAACCCGTCTTCAGTCGATCGAAGATATAAAACTAAATACGCTGAAGGCCATCCCAAAAAGTGTTTATGAAAAGTGATTCGAGGGCTGGAAAAATTTTTGGCATACAACTGGTGGGATTACTTTGATGTTGACAAAATAAATATTGATGAATAACTACATATTTTGCGTTCTATTTACAATTTCCGGGCACTTTTTTGTCATAATGTATTTCAGCCATTGAAAACATTCTTACAAAATCGCTTAGACGTTCTGAGATCACTTCAAATTTTAGGCCTTTAATTTTTTCGAGTAATATACTCTCCACTGTACCAATTGGAAAAGTTCGACTAAATTGGTTCACACACAAAATACCACCGATTTATCAAACAGCCCCTTGGTAAATTATATAGTGAGTAATACAAGTATAAACAAGCTTCACATTTGTAGCGTGTCCGCGTTTATCAGGCGCGTGCTTAGTGTAAATACCGTGAATCGTTGCGGTAGCTTCCACACACATTTTTTAACTCATAACGCAGACTTGCATTGTAATGTAGGTGCCTTTGTAGTCTCGTATCATTCATCAGCATAACAACATGACACAATCAGCCCTGCTGCATTGACAGTTCGTACATTTGTAACATAGTTGTTGTTGTTGAGTATGTAAGCAATGTTGTAGGAGCTGGTCGCCTAGCCTCATGTTAGGTTTGGCGCTCTGGGAGTCAGATAACAAAGTCTAAATAACGAAGTGAAACGTTATGTTATGACTAATATCCACTTTATTTGTATATTTATATTTGCTATTGTATACAATCAGTATGTAAACATATCTACCTATAAATTACAGAAACAATAAATAAACGTGATATATACGCTTTTACCGATTGCGAATACCAAGAATTCACACCAAAGTGACCGGTAGGAAAAAGGGAATTTAGTACGTGAGAGTTGATAGACAAACTGTTTCGCCAAATAAGGTTAGATTGAAGATGACTAGCCCTCTAAGCAGTACGGACCAGAAGTAAAGGGAAGCAAGAAACGTTATCTTCAGACGCACGAAGCTAATACGCCCTTCACAGGAGAATTTCTTTTAGTAACTACATACATATGTGTTCAGTTTGTGCTGTATGCTATAGTAATCCGATCTGAACAATTTTTAGGAGATTATATTATTACTTTAAAGTAATCCATGTCAAATTTCGTGAAGATACCACGTCAAATGCAAAAGTTTTCCATACAAGAACTGATTCCGATCGTTCAGTTTGTATGGTAGCTATATGTTATAGTGGTCCGATCTGAACAATTTCTTCCAATATTACATTATTTCTATGAACAATAACTCATACCAAATTTCGTGAAGATATATCGTCAAATGAGGAAGTTTCCCATGCAAGCATTTGATTCCGATCGTTCAGCTTGTATGGCGGCTATATGCTATAGTTATCCGATCTGAACAATTTCTTCTGAAATTACATTGTTGCCTTAAAAAATAATCTATACCGAATTTCGTGAATATATCTTATCATTTGAAAGTTTTCCATGCAAGCATTTGATTCCGATCGTTCAGTTTGTAAGGCAGCTATATGTTATAGTGGTCTTATATCGGCAGTTCCGACAAATGAACAGCTTCTTGAAGAGAAAATGACGTTTTCAAAATTTCAAAACGATATCTTAAAAACTGAGGGACTAGTTCGTATATATACAGACAGACAGACGGACGGACGGAGAGACAAACAGACGGACATGGTTAAATCGACTCAGCTCAACATACTGATCATTTATATATACATATGTATACTTTATAGGGTCGCTTCCTTCTGGGTGTTACAAACTTCGTGACAAACTTAATATACCCTGTTCAGGGTATAAAAACAGTTTTCCATATAAGAACTTGATTTTGATAGATCTGTATATATGGCAACTATATGCTATAGTGCTCTGATGTGAATTTGTTTTCGAATATTGTAGCGTTGCTTTTGGGAATATCCTTTGCAAAATTTCTTGAAAACATGTTGCCAAATAAAAGTCTTTTCTATACAAAAACTGCATGTTATAGTGGTCGGATACCGGTAGTTTCGACAAAAGAGTAGCGTTTAGATCGATATCTTGAAAACAGAAGGACTAGTTCGCGTATATGTATATAGACAGGCAGGCAGACAGACAGATAGACGAACATGATTAAATCGACTCAGCTCGTCACAGTGATCATTTAAATATTAATATGAGCATAAATTGTAAGACTTTGTTGAAAATTTTAAAATTCTTAAAAAATTCGTTTGCTGAATAGCCAGGTTGCGGCACGATACTGGTTGAAAATTTAACGAAAAACTTATGAAGAATTAATGCAGTATGCGATGATGCAAATACACGAGTTGTCGGTCCATAATTCCGGCCTCTTTTTACGAATAGCTTCACGCAAACTGCTCATAACACTCAAATAGTATTCCTTGTTCACAGTTTGGCCAGTAGGAAGGAGTTCGAAGTGCACCACACCTCGATAATCGAAGAAAACTGTCAAGATAGCCTTGATTTTTGAACTGCTTTGACGTGGTTTGTTCAGTTCTGCTCGCCTTTGCCACGATATTCGGGCGATTGATTCTGTTTTCGGGTCGTAACCGTAGATCCAAGACTTATAGTCAGTAATAATACATTTCATGACATCCTGATAGTTGAAAGCATTGCGATTTTGGAATCCATCGTGATTTTACTTTTCTTAGGCCCAAATGATCTTTCAAAATGGTTTTAACTGATCCTTCCGATATTCCAACGATGGCAGTAACATCTCTGACTGTTAATCGTCGATTCTCAATCACCAATTACTTTATTATATTGACGTGTTGAACATCAGTTAATGTTGACGACCGTTCTGGATGTGGTTCGTCCGAACGTTTCGGCACCAGAAATCTGATTTCGAGATTAAAATTTAATAGAACTTCTTTGTTGAATAATTTCGTTCATCATGAATATCTTCGAATGCACTTTATGTACTTCAGAAACACTAATGATTATTTTATTAGATGGCACTGACAGTCATACCAACCTACAAAGAAAAATATTTCGAAAATGGGGTTTCACGCGAAATGTACTTACTTTTTTTTGCCCACAGTAGTACATACATATTTTATAGAGTCTCCAACATTTTTTTCTAGATATTACAAACTTCGTGGTAAACTTAATACAGGGATTGTCCGGAAAGTAATAGGACTGAATTGATTTAAAAACAATTATTGAACCAATCGTTAAAATTTTTTAAAAACTTTCAAAATAGGCTCCTTCTGAGTCGATGCAGCGCTGCCAGCGCGATTTCCAAGCATTGAAGGCATCAGGGAAGGCATTCTCCGGAATAGCCTTGAGAGCCGAGGTGCATGCTGCTTGGATCCCTTCTGTCGGCTCAAAATGCTTGCCTTTCATCGGCCTTTTCAGGCAAGGAAACAAATAAAGTCCGGGTGCCACATCTGGCTGTAGGGCGGCTGAGGAAGCGTTGGGATGCCGGTCTTGCTCGCGCGAAAATGTTGGTCTTGACTCTCTATGTCCTCGGAGACAACTGACCAGCCGCTCGTTCGTTAGCTTGGAATGCTCTCTACCGAATACAGTCGGTGCGGGCACGCTACGAAGTACAGTTGCGGCGGAAGAAAATCAGTCCCATTCCTCTGTGTTTAGGGTATAAAAAATGAAGAGCTCTGAGCGCTGTTTTATGTTTCTTCGTAGAGGTCCTTGATGAATTTAGTTATGGAAAAGTCCGTTGAGGCTCGGAGGGCGGAGGTTCTTCTCTTCTCATAAGGTCTGGTTTGCTTTGGTTGGGATAATATTCAAATTGTTAGAAAATATTCGTCATTAGAACCTTCAGAAAAAGAATTTTCTATATTCATCTACTTGCAAGCTTTCAAATCAATTAAAGCAAAAAATAAAGTTTATCCTGACACAGAATCTTCCTGTATGTGTATTTTATGACTTAACTGCGTTTCTTCGTCCTATTTAATGAACGCAAAAACCGCGACAGTCGAATTTCCCAAGCTTCCCTTGAAGCGAACCCAGCAAACCCATTCGCCATAGACAGGAACAAGCAGTATTCACTTGGTGCTAGGTATGGTCTATTACGTGGATGCGTAAAAACCCCTAATTAAGCCTCCAGAGCTTCTAGTCACAATATTGTCTTGATGGGTGGTGGAATATAATTCACCTACTATTGGTCATAGCTGACCGCTGCTGGATGATTGTTTCCTTCAGATGGTGCAATTGTTGATAGTACAAGTCCGAATCGGGAGTTCGGTCGTAGGGGTGCAGCTCATAGTAGATGATTCTCTAACAACCCCCCAAACACATTCCAAAAGCTTCCAGATCGTCAATCCCGGCTTGGCTCACCACAATTCGACTACGATCATATTCCTAAAGCTATCAAATGAAAGAATAGTTCATTTATTTTACTTGATGTTTCATACATTCACTTGATTTATAAAAAACTTCCCCTTTGTTACATTACTCTCTTAAATATATCCTAAAACCTCATGGTAACATAAATTTAACTTTACCCACAGATATCTGAATGTGCTGCCCGGGGTGGCGAATGTGACGAGACCAAAGGTCGCCCTGTCTGTGGCACAGACGATCAAACCTACCCATCGCGCTGTCATTTATTGCGCGCACAATGCAGCGGTTATCAAGTGAGTCTCAAGTATCGAGGACACTGCAAAGGTGAGTCAAGTAACAACCTACAAAATACGCTAAAATAAACTAAGCACTTTTTCGTTTCACCAGCAGCTTGCAAAGAGGCACGTGAATATGCGCTCAAGCATCGGTCCAGTGGTCCACCGAAATTCATACCACGCTGCAAATCGGACGGCACCTATGCGGCCGTGCAATGCCTAGGCGATATGGGCTGTTGGTGTAGCGACATCGCCGGCAAACCCATCGAGAATACATCGGTCCGTAATGGCAAGCCCAAATGTCGCGAATACACCAAGGCGAATATACGTCGATCACCGTCACGTCACGTGAGTCCAAGTCGTCTCCGGCGCACGTGCACCGCCGTCGATCGTGCTGCCTTCAATGCCAATCTCATCAAAGTCTTCCAAAGCGAATACGTGCGAGCGGGACAGCTGAAACGTGGCCTGTCCGGCAAAACGGCGGAGGGTGGCGAGGGTGCGTCCAATGATAAGTTGGTGCTCGATTGGAAGTTTACCTACTTGGATGTGAATGCAAATCAAATGTTGGACAAAAATGAATTCCGCGAACTAAAGAAGCTCGTCAAGCGGGTGAGTTGTCATATATATACATATAAATGTGTGTGTGTGTGTATGTGTTTCTCAATTTGTTGAATGAATGTTACTGAATACATTGTCTCTTTGGCTGAATTATTATTCTTTAATTATAAATTCTTTGCACAGGCGGTGAAGCCGAGACGTTGTGGACGTGCTTTTGGCAAGTTCTGCGATTTGGATGACGACGATCGATTGACACTGACCGAATGGAATGATTGCTTCTCGAAAGATGAAATTAATCGTGAGTGTTGTTTTTTTTATTTTTCTTTTTGCATAGCATTCGGTCTAACGAAGCCATTACTAACAGTTACTTTTAGGTTACTATATTCATATTGATCGATTACATTGGATTACAAAATAAACACAAAATAAAAACTAATGAATAACAGTCGAAAATCGGAGGGCAGGGTGAATTCATTACAATTTTCATTGTTACTCATCACATTTCTGCATGAAAAGTGCTAATTTCTAGAAATTCTAAAACTGAAATACTAACCGAGTATGAATTTATGAGATAGGGCACAAGGTATGACTACGAGGGATTAGCTTTATGGGCTCAACGGTATTTTTCATAATGAATGATTGTTTGTTATTGTAGTTGTTGTAAGAATTAAGTTAGTTGTCATAATAACTTAACGTTACGCTCAGGAAACGAACTGTTTTGACGGGTTCGAACCAAATGGGAGAGAGATGGATTAAGTGATTTGGTTTCATTTGGCATGCAAAGAGGTGTTTAGTATCATGCGGAGACTCATTACATACATGGGGTTTTGCATGTTAGAGTCCAGTTATTCAGAATTTTAACCTGCTATAATACTGAGAAAAAGGTTGAGCAAGTATCACTCCGGTTTCACAATTCCCACTACAGCCTGTTCTACCATATCAGGTTTGAACCAGATTTTATCGGGTCAAGTCTTTTATTTCGCGGTTCTATCACTGTTTGGATCGATGGGTAATAAGTTAATGAAAGATTGGTCAGGATCTTTAATTAAACATTTAGTATGGACAACAGTTATCCAACTTGGTCGCTGTATCTATTCAAAGTTCCAAAAACTTTACAGAATTTTCAAAGAAAAGTAACAAATATCAAATGTTTCCTCTGAGATCAACATTTGTAAATTGTTTGACATTTTATGAAATGGAGGAAATTTCACAAAGTTTGAAAATATATTTCCAGCCGTTTTTTGTATAATATTTCATGAAAACGAAGAGCGATATAGACAAGTTTCTGATACGTAAAGCCATAAACGAAACGAACTGCCAAACTTCCATAGTAATTGAAACAAAGCATTTCGTTTTTTCGTGTAGGACGTCACGAAAGATATGTTTTTCTGTCAAATGCACTCCAAAAAAGTAACAGGACGAAAAAGTCGTAAAATTTATTTCGTTTATCCCTGAAACCAATGAAGGAGCAGATACCAATATTCATGACATTTTTAGCTTCGATTCCTTTTGCTTCATAAGCTTAAGAAAGTTCTTGATCTTTCACACGAATGCAACGAGTTATAGGACATGCATAGAAATTTGTATAGTTTGACATGGCGTATGAGTAATTTTAATTTTAATAAATTCTGTGAAATATATGTAGCTAAAATTTCGGATACAATTCAAAGAAGCAAAAGCGGTAAATTCGGTTGCACGGAAGTTATATAACCCTACACAAATGAATCGGTTTTCCACACAAGGGCTTGAGTTTGATCGGTTATTTTGTATGACAGCTATAAACTATATTTGTCCGAGCTGAACAATTTGTTCGAAGATTGTAGAGATGCCTTGGATTGTAAACTATGCAAAAACTAAGAGACTAGTTTGCATGTATGCACGCAGACGGACGTGGCTAAATTTACTCAGCTCGCCACGCTGATTATTTTTTTACATATATACATATACATATATATCTGATCCACAAACTGTATTAATGGGCATTTCAGTCAATTGGGAACTCTCCCTCATACCTCATTGTTCAGACCTATGGCACTCATAGCTAGTAAAAGAATACCAAACTATTTAATTGGCTTTGAATGGGCATTGAAATTACATTTGCTTGCATTTTTTTAATGAATTATTTTAATGATTTACTAACTTTTTATATTGCCCAACATAACAAATGCATCCACATATAATTACATCAATATTCCACTCCATCTTATGTACTGATTAAATATTACAGTGTGTACTCGGTGTAAGCAACATTTGCCTCTAACTTATGTATAGTTATTAAACAATGGCTGTCTTCGATTAGCCAAACTTTTTAATCAAGTATCCGCTTTCTCTCTTGTATCACTTCAACTCAATAGCCTTTTAGTTGCTTTTACGTGTAATTTTAAAGATGGGGTGCAGAGAAATGGCGAATCGAAGACACCTATTATTATCTACTGACCAACGGTTGTTTGCAACCACTAATGTAACAGGTCAATTGAAAAGATTCAAGCCTGACGCATAGATGGTGCTACTAGAATTAAATCCATATGTAAATTATATTATATATATTTTGAGTGAAGTAACTTTTGTTATTGTAAAAAAAATGGATTAACAGGAATTTCGCTTGTTGATAAGATATTGAAAAGGCCGATGAAAGGCAATTATTTGGCAACGACAGAGGGGATCCAAGCATCATGCACCTCATCTCCCAAGACTATTTCGAAAAATGCCTTCCGTGACGCTTTCAATGCTTGGACGCAGAAGGAGCCTATTTTGAAAGTTTTTAAAGAATTGTTACGATTGGTTCAATAAAGTTTTTTATTGACTCAGTCCTATTTTGCCCTGAAGTGCAATCGACAGTCAATCGAACGCGATCAATGCCGAGGAAAAACGCAACAGTCGGCTGCCAAGATTATAGCGTCTGCTTTTTGGGATGCGCATAGAATAATTTTTATTGGCTACCTTGAAAAAATAAGGACCTTTAACAGCGACTATTACATAGTCGAAGGAAGTTATGGACGGAATCGACAAAAAATGGCCGCATTTGAAGAAGAAGAGAATTCTGTTTCATAATGGCATAAATTCATGAATTGGGCTTCGAATTGCTTCTGCATCCAAGACATTCTCCAGATCTGGCCTCCAGCGACTATTTCCTGTTCTAGGATCTCAAGAGATTGCTCGCTGGGGAGAAATTTTCGCCGAATGAAGAGGTATTAGCCAAAACTGAGGTCAATTTTGAAGCACAGGTGCAAAAAAATGTGTTTTACTATTGTTGCCGAGGGACTTTTCAATTGACCTCTCAATTTATTGCAATTATCTAAATTACAAAGAGAATTGAATTGCAATTAATTGCAATAAACATTTTGAAATTGTTACACCGGGTAGGGGAGAGCCTAGTACGGTTCCGAATTAGTGTAAAAGTGGGTATGTTGCAGCAACTAACATAGAAGCATACTATAAAGAAATTAAGAATAATAAAATAGAAAAGCTTTTTATTGGCTCGGGTAAAAAAATTAAGTAGTTCTTAAGAATTCAGGCAAAAAAGATAAGCTGCTTCCTTGAAAGACACCTAACACAGAACTATACGATTTGCTCATCATATTACAAATGGCAGCACTTTGTTACTTAACATTTATGTTATTAAAAAACTAATTTTTGGCTGAAAGTTAAATTTGACATACATATGTATGTACATATATTTGAAAGCCGTTATTGCTATTTGAAAATCTTGAAAAAGCATTTTTTTAATTTATTGCTAAGAAAATTAAATATACACATATATACACAGATACATATTTTTATTTATTAGTTGCTGTTACCGAGTATCTACTGTATTATAATTCAATTTCATTTTACATATTTACATTGCAATTGAAATTCCAACTGCAGGTCATTCGGCTGCTGAAAATAAAAACTATGCCGTTAACAGCATCTCCAGCAACAGCTACCAAGGCTATACACCACAACAACAACTGCCGCAAAATAATAACAACGGCAATAATCGGCATGCAGTGCCACCCTATAATCATCATACATCACAAATGCACCTGAATAATCACCAACAACAACAACAAAATCATAATACATATAGTAATAACAATAACAACAACAATTTCAATTTAAATCGAAATGATAATCTGAACAATATCAATCATTCATCGAGCACTTTTGACGATTTGGAGAGCGAAAGTACGGGCGATGAAGATGAAAGTGGTGGGCTGCATGGCGACTATGAGGATGAGGACTACGAGCAGGAAGATGGTGGTGAAAATAGCGATACGTTACGCATGCTAAATTCAACACGTATACATTGTACGTACATACATACATGCACGCATATATTCGCATATTAACACACATATATACACATAAAGGGTGATCCATTTTGAGGTTCCTTACTTTAAAATAAAACACAGAACCTCACGGGGAATGCTTTGGCATTTATTGTTTGAAGGTTATCTTTTTCAAATGTTGGTCGCGGCTACGTCTCAGATGGTCCAACCGTCTATGGCTCGTTCGAGCATTTCGATTGGTTACTGGCAAATGAACCCGCTATGTTTTGCTCCGAAGTTTGAATCGAAGCGAGATTGTCCGCATAGACTTTAGACTTTACATATCGCCACAGGAAAAATTCTAACGGTATGATATCACACGTTTTTGATGGCCAATCGACTCGACTCACTACACGACTCACGCGTGATCTGTCAAAAAAGGCTATTGAAAAAAGTATCTCTACTTGGATCACCCATTATGTAGGAAAGCATGCACATATATACATACATACACATCATGTATTAAATTGTCGAGTAAATAAATTATTTTTTAATAATTTCTTAAGCAATTTTTTAACTTTAAGACTAACATTTTGCACTACAACAACTCTTTCCATTACAACAACAACTTTCTACACTAACAAACCACTCCATAAATTCGTACATACATACTTACATACACATACATATATATTATATAAGCATATGAGTGACCTTAAGCCATATAAATGGCGGGTGTAGGTTTTCACAAAAAAAAAATCGTCTAAAAGAAGATAAAAATATTTTAAATTATTGCATGCACAAATACTAAAACAACAAAAAAATAAAATTAATAATCTCCAATAAAGGGCCGAAAATTCTCGAGGATTCCAATACGAAGTTGGATACACAATTGAACGAGTCCGAAAGCGAATCCGAATGTTTGGCTGATCAAAAAGCAACGCTCGAGGAACAACGCGTAAGTACAACCTACCATTTCATGCCTCACAATATATACTTGTACTATATTTATAATACATATGATATATACATATATGCTTGTGTTCCTTTAGCATGGCGGCACACTGTTCTATGTGCCCGAATGCACTTCGGATGGCCGTTATCAGCGTGTGCAATGCTATCGCTCCACACCGTATTGTTGGTGTGTGAATGAGGATACCGGCAAGAATATACCGGGCACAACGGTAAAGGATAAGCGACCACAATGCGATGTCACCTATGCGGCGCCGCGTCCCATGAAAGGTTGTCCGGAGCCGAGAAAAGCCGTCTTTCTGAATGATCTCAAAGAGTTCTTGAAGACACATATTGTGTCGACTGCTAGTGCCGGGTAAGTGAAATTGAAACATTATTAAAAAATAATAGTGTATGAATATTGAAAACAGGTGAGAAAATATCAAACTGTTAACAACGTTATTGTACGATTTTGGAAAAATGTGGGTTTATTAGCATATTTTTACGGTATCGAGTCACTTTGAGATAAGATTAGTATGGGTGTCAGCGAAGGTTGCGAATTTTTAATTAAAAAATATTGCATTAAAATTTTTCTTTTGGCTTAAAGTGAATCGCAAGAGGTTTAGTTAACTCTTCTGCCTCAGTCCTTCCCTAGGTGTTGGGGTTCCAACTGCTTATCGCCCTATCGGTGTCCGCAGTAAGGTTGACAAATTCTGCGGAGTTGAGCTGTTTGGAAGAAAATGAAGGAGACACATCTCAACACTTTCTTCCTGATTGTTCTGCCATTGCTAGGTCAGGTCTTATACACCTGGGAGTTTATACTTGAAGATATCTCGCTGAACTGATGGAAATAGAAATTAAACGACTAGGTATTGCCCTCATGGCGCTATAACGACTTATAAAATCCATTTACACAAGTTCTATTTTCTGTTTTTAAAAGAAACCGTATATATAATAGTACAAGTCCAATCCTCATCTTAAGTATCAGCCAGTAAACCTAATCTTACCTAAACATATATAGTGTTAAGAGGTAGAGTAGGGATGTTCCGTAAAGGCAGTCGGATAATTTCACTTTGACTTTGAAATGTTTTGAACGACTTTTGGGAATGTTTTTTATAGTCACATAGCGAGTAGGGGAAACCAACAGATCTCAAGATTTAAGTAAAACATTGATTTGGAAGTTATTCCCAATATCCTGATAACTTTTCTGGAAAGTGTTAAGTGAAGTTAGGTTAGTTAAATATGGTGATTTTACGTTAGATCACGAAAAATTCCACTTGGATAACTGGAGATGCCTGTCTGTTGTGATGCTCAGAGCTCCTAAGTACGCATTTCAACAAAACTTAATGTTGGGAAAGCTGCACAGCGGTGGAGGAAGTGTCTAGATGTTTGCTCCACACCTTCCACCTTGCAACTTTCACATGTTGTATCCTCAAAAATCTTTAGCCTTATCTCATGAGTGCCAATGGGACAGAGCCCAGTTAGGCCATGTGAACCTTGCTAAGGGCTAGTAATGTAATGGACCTTTTACGTTTCACTCTGTGTTAGAAGGCTGTCGCAACCCTACAAGTGTTGGTTGTTGACTAATGTTTGCTGAGGTCGCGCGATTCTCATAGACCCAGCGTTCGAGAGCATCACGACAGGCGAAACCCTACTCGTTCCCATCCCAATGGGATTTGGATAATGGGTGCCTACAATATTATTGCAAGCTCATCGGCTTTATTTTTTGACGATTCCGCTGTGGCCGGGTCGGCTGACAAGTTTCATATGGAAGTAGAGTAGTGCTTCACGACAAGCTAAATTTTATTCAGCGATGAGGCTCAATGGGTACATAAATTAGTAAAATTGGGACGAAGAGCAACCTAAATAGATTTAAGGGCTAGCACTTTACCCAGAAAAAATGACGGTTTGGTGAGTCGGTGAAATCATCGGTCAATATTTCTTCAAAAATGATGCCGGTGAGAATGTAATCGTCAATGAGTACCGTTATCGCGCCACGATAACCAACTATTTGATGCCTGAAATTGAAGCTCGTAATCTCGGCGGCATTTGGTTTCAACAAGACGGCGCCACTTCCCACACATCGCATCAATCAATCGATTTATTGAAAGAACTCTACGTTGAGCAGATAATTTCACGTTTTTGGCCAGTAGATTGGCCACCAAGATATCACACCGTTTTTCCTGTTCGGATATGTAAAGTCTAAAGTATATGCGAACAATCCTGCTTCGATTCAGCCCTTAGAGAAAAACATAAAGCCTGTCATTCGCCAGTTACCAGTCGAAATGCTGGAGTCATCGAATATTGGATTCAACGGATGGACCATCTGAGACATAGCCGCGAACAACATTTGAAAGAGATAATCTTCAAAAAATAAATGCCAAAGAATGTTTTTTCGAATGATAATAAACATTCCTCATAACATTTGAAGTTTCTGTGTTTTTTTTTAAGAAGGGAATCTGGAATTCATCGCCTTTTATATTATAATAACTTCCGGCAACCATAGACAGGGACTGCAAATCTTTTTAGATGATCTCGGGGATTTCGTAAAGTTTTGTCAACTATCGGAAACACAAATATTTCACAATCCAACAGAACCTCACTTTAAACCAATTTTTATTTAGTGTTAGAGAATTTTTTCGAGACTTAGAATATTTTTAATTTCATTGGAGCACGCTGAAAACTGATTTTTCTATAATTTTATTGTACTATATAGAATTAAATAATTATTTATATAGATTTAAAATGATTTTAAATATGCTGCTCTTCCACACAGCGGTAATGCAACCAAATGGGGTTCGGAGGACGAGCGTATTGCGACGTTAAGCTTCGTCTTGCTCGATAAAAACAAGAACAAAGTTTGGGAGCGTAAAGAATGGAAGACATTCAGAGAGATGGTGACCAGCTCGAAGTAAGTACAATATAGAATTTTTATATACATACATACATATATGTATGTAAACATATGTATATGGTATATTAAATGCATGTATATGAAAAATGTTGAACAATAATTTCGTAAAATTGCAGAACGCTACGTAAATGCGGCAAAAAGATGCCACGGTACTGTGATGTGAATGGTGATAAGAAAATAACGCTTACCGAATGGTTGAACTGCTTGCAAACGCAGCGCAACGAAGTGCAGACAACATCGCAGAGTTCGACGGAAGCCAGTAAGTAGCAGCATTTACATATTTTCCTTCATGGACATATGCGAAAAATATTTCATTCAAAATTCGATTTTCCTTTTTGTTTCTTTGCTTTTGCAGACATATCCATAACGTCGAAGCCTTTGAAGCTAACTGGCTCCAATCCGCTGGAGCAATATCTTAAAGATTGACAGCGTTGCCACAACGGTGCGGGCATTTCGTCGAGAATTATGTTTTTTGTTTAAATTTTTAATTTAATTTTTGTTTTTGTTTTTATAATTTTTATTTTTTATCATGAGCTGGTGTTTTGCTTTATTGGAAATTTGCATTTTACGTGATAGTGATGAGATATTCTTACTATTAAAAATACACATATTTATGTATGTATGTTTTAAACTGAAATTAAAATCGAAACAAAAAATTATTAATATACTTATGTAACTAATGTTAGTTGTGAGCTTAAATTGTAAGTGTAAGCAGTAAAAAAAGTGTTTTAAGTCAACAACATATACCGAACAGGCAGTTTGTTGTATGTATGTATTTTATACTAAACCTTTGTACATATTTATATATATATTTATATTTATCGCTTAGAGTAAGTTCTCAACTACTTTGTATGCTAAAAATCTTAGTTTTTTAATTAAATGCATGCGTACATACATACATCTGTATGTATGTATATTTGCATGCGTAATTGCGCCTTAGCATAGTAGTGCCTTATATGTACTAAATACATACTGTATATGTATGTATAAACAGCTAATTTATTTTAAGATTTTATTAGTCTCAAAAGTTTATATGTAATGTGGAATAAATATAATATTGTGCACAGCAGATGTTTCATCGGTTTTTGTTGTATTTTTTGTTTTTCGTTTTTAGTGCTATTAGTTGCGAATTTTAAAGATTTTTTTTATTAAGAAATTATCAAAAATTAAATAAAGGTAAATAAAATTAAATAAATATTTAAATAAAAAAAATAAAAAATATTGAATAGCAATTTAATTGATAAGAAATTACCAAAGTTAAAATAAAAGTAAATAAAATAATTCAATAAAATAAAAAAAAAATAATATTTAAATAAAAAAAATTTAAAACTATTGAATAATAATATAATTGACAAAAAACAATAAAAAAAATATAAAACATGAAATAAAATATATAAAAAAATACTATTTAAATAAAAGAAATTTAAAACTATTGAATAATAATTTAATTGACAAAAAACAATCAAAAAACAAAACAGAAAATAAAATAAATTAATAACAATATATAAATAAAAAAATTAAAAAATATTGAATAAAAATTAAATTAATAAAAAATTATCAAAAATAAAATAAATAAATTATAATGTTTATATAAAAATAAATTTTAGAAAGAAAAACAATTTAATTAATAAATAAAGAATTGAAAACAAGTAATAAAAACATAAAAAAAACATTTATTTTGATACAAAAAACTAATAAAAATACTTTCAAAATAATAAATAACGAATTAATAAATTAATTGAACGGAAAATTCGCAATATTTTTAATTTAAAATATTTAGAAAACTTACGCGAAAATTTTAACGTGTTTTTCTCGGAACTGTGTATTTCGAAATGATACCCACAATTTCTCATTTGTTACTGGAACGATTTACCTGAAATTTTCAGAGTGTCTTCTTAATGGACTTGCTTATGTCTGAAATATCCATATCTACAAATTTAAATTTTTATTATTTTAAAAATATTAGAAACAGCCAAAAAAGTGGTACAAAAATTTTTGCTCCACCTCGGTAAGATGCAGACCTACTCAGGCCTTAAGACACACAGGGAGTGGACCACGAGTTACGAGGCCCCATGCTGCCAACGCACTACTGCGACTCCAGCCTCGACGGCTATGCAATACATGTATATGTGATGTATTGCCAACAGGAGTGGCCAACAGAGGACTTCGGATTTAACAATTCAACTGCAAC
Organism: Bactrocera neohumeralis; assembly: GCF_024586455.1. NCBI lineage: Eukaryota > Metazoa > Arthropoda > Insecta > Diptera > Tephritidae > Bactrocera > Bactrocera neohumeralis. The sequence goes on from NC_065921.1 coordinate 27,425,191, forward strand.
GGATACCAAAGAAAAAATCGAGGAGATAGTAGCATACAGGATATTACCCGAACATAGGTGCCCTACTTCGTGGTGAAAACCGTTTGGTACTAGGCGACTTTAACGCGCACCACGACCTTTAGCATTCCTGCCTGTCAAATAATTGTAGAGAGATCGAACTGGAGGAGCAAATAGACGATTCGACATTCTGCTCAATGAATAACGAACCCTTCGCCAGAATTATGGGCACCTGTATTAGATCGCCCGATATTAGATACCATTGCTAGTGGTGATCTGATAAATAGTATAATCTGGTGACCTATGCTAATTCTTGCATCAGACCGCTTACCCACAATTATTTCGATCGAGAAACCTCCCGACTTTGTCCGATTTCTGTGAGCAACCGCACCCTTTTTAACATTAACAAAGCAAACTTAGTCGGCTTCACAGAATTTTTCGAGAGCACCGCATTACCCATTCCTACGGACGTAAGCGTTGCCGAACATCGATTCCGTAAGGTGATCTGAGCAGCAACCACATAAAAACATAAAAAGCCAATTTTGTTTTTTCGATTTCATAAAATTTTCTTTTGAAAATTTAAAAAATTTAATTATGAAAATAATATACAATAATATACAGCTTAATAACAACATAAAAAACAATAATTATGTACATATTTTTTTACATAAATAATACTACTTAAATTATCTCCTACTCCACATTTTGCACCTTTTCATTTAAACGCAACAACAATTTGGCGAAATATGTGAAAATCACCAGCACCACTGTGGTCACCTCCATAATGACAAAGTGCGAAATCGATGTGCCAATTTCCAGCCATGAGCCTTCATTTCTAACCAAAAATAGAAAATTCAAACCCATCACATCACAGATTAGCAGCAGACAAATGAAGATGGCCTGCTCATTGGCGCGTGCGAATGACGACATGCCATAAATAATTGTTATATTCAACACAACTGGAATGACTAATTTCAATATGACCAATGCCATAATAATGAAAGGCGCGAAAGTGCTCAAAAAGCAGCGCACAATATTCGGATCGAAGGAGCTGACCGATGCAATGTTGCCGGTGCCGAAAAAGGAGAAGAGTGTATAGAGTAATATGGTGAAGGACAACTTGAGCGCCGCTTGCAATTGCTGTGGTGAGTTGACGCCCAGCGGCTGTCCTTTCCGACTTTGCGGTTGGGAGTCACTTAGCCTGCGTGATAAAGGCAGTTGCATGGGCTGCACGGCCAGTGTGAGCATCAACTCTGAAGAGAGCATTACAATGAAAAGCGATTCATAGGATGTGCAGAGTAAAGTGTACAGGGAGGTTAAAAGGAAAAATAAAAGCTCAATGCGTTGCTTCAAAACGGACGTTCGATGAAAAGTAATTAAAGCAAAAATATACAACAGAAAACACCAGGAGAGTGCGTGCGATATGAATGGTACACCGCTTTGTTGTGCATGCCAGTAACTGACAAGCAAAGCGTTGATTAAGCACACCAACGCTGGCACTTTTATATGCCAATGGATGTGTGACTTAACGGCAAATGGGCGCAGCAACGTGACGCACATGCCGAGCAGCAGCAACCATGTGTTTGTGTAGCCAAGAGTTGGCGGCAGCAGCGGAAATGTAGCCAAAACTAAGCTTAACACAAGCCATATGTAAAACTTGACATTTTTAGCTGGAAAAGCGCGTAAATTAATAAATACTGAGTAAATGAGAAAACTTAGGGAAATAAGTTTGCGCTCAAAGAAACTGTAGACAAACAATTCGGCGCACAAAACTAACGCCAACAATTGTATTAGCGGCATAGCACGCAGGAGTGGCAGTAAAGAGATGCCTTGCTTCTGCACTAACAACAGCCACACTAGTAACGGTAGCAGCAGATAAAACGCTATCACCAATGGCACACGCTGCAATAGCAGCAACACGCAGGTGACAAGTAGACCCAGCTTTTGCTTAAATGTTACCGTTAATCGGCCTTGAGAACGCTTCATCATTTGTTGTTGTCCTAGTAGCAATTGTAGACAATAGATAATCCAACATATAAAGGTGGCTGTGGTGCTAAGCTGCAATGGACGTCGATAATAACCCTGATAATACTCGATGCCTTTTAAAGCAAGCTGCATTACGTTATAACTACCGTTAATTGCATCCTCATATTGACCATTTCGCATATACTTTTCTGTATGCACTAAATATTGTGCAATAACTGCTTCATTGAGTTCATTGTAACCTAATAGATAACCTGAGAAGAGTCCACGCTGATGTGTTGTCAAAAGCGCTTGAAATTGTGCTAAAAGCTGCAAAGCATTGCTGTGCGCCGCGTGCGATTTATATTCGGGCGTAGCATTTAAGTATTGTAACGGCAGTATACCAACGTTATTCATTGGTGGCGCAATGCCAATTAAAGCTGACATAATTGGGGCTATTTGCGCTTGTTGCATGTTACAGCGGGGACGCGTGATGTCGTCGCCAATTTTATATTTATTTTCACAGCTAATATCGTTAGTAACACCGGCGCCCCAAAGGAAGAACGGTGTTTCAGTCTCAAATGCGTCACTGGAGCCATGCGATCCTATAAAAAAGTAAAAAGAGAGTTTTTATTACAGATTTAAACTAGATAAAAACTCTACGCACCCGCATTTGTCATGCCATGATCGGAAGTCAACACATAAGCAGTGCGGTTATCTGGAAATACGCTCTCGAACTCCTCATATAACTCCGTTATACCTCGTTCAGTGCGATGCAAATTTTCTAAGAAATTTGGCGTTCCAGGCTTATGCACATGCCCAGCCGTATCTAAGCCCAACAAATGTAAAAAGAAAATAATTTGCTTCTGCTCACGTAGCTCCACGCGCTTGCGTGCGAGTAGTTGGCGCACACGTTCAAATACCCAGTCATCTAATTCATAGGTTTTATCACGACCAGAGAAATCCAGTTCGTGGTCATATGCGTCAATAAGTAGCCTTTGCTCACTCTCTATGCCACCCATACGTGAAAATATATGCAGCACATCTGCAGCGCCCCAAGCGTATGTATGCCGACTGCGATTGAATACGGTGTCAAAATCGACAGGATTACGTTTCCAACCGCGTGTTACAGCCGATGGATCTTCATATAGACCAGCGATGAGCGCTATATGACCGGGTCTTGATTCAGTTGGTACACGCGTATGTGAAATGCCCACCAAACCATTTGTTTTTAATATTAATTTACTTAAATTTGGTATGTCTTCACAGCCATTACGAAAAAACGATTCTGCACGCAAACCATCAGTCACAATGAGCACTAGTCGTTTTGCAGGCGCTTCCAAATGTATTGGCTTTTGCGGCTGCAAACCAGCTATGATTGGTGAACGAAAATATATAACAAATATGGAGCCAAGTAATAATAAATGCACCACAATCGCGTTGATTATCCACATTTTTAAGTTTTAAAGGGCTGTTGGTTGTTGAAAATTCATAATTAATTAGAGATTTCGCTTATTACTTTCTATACATACGTGGTTATTGTTTAAACGCTGCACACAATCAATTGATTTCGTATTAATATCTAATTGAATTTATTTTATTATTTTTATGCCTCATTGCTTGTTTTTATTCACAAATTTAGTAACAAACCGGATTAATGTTTTATAGCAAACAGAAGTTTTCTCTTTGCAACAAATAACAACAATCAGCTGATTGTAAGAGTTAATCAGTTATCGATAATATTCATGGTTGCATCAGCACCAAAGGAGAAGCCGGAAACGGTATATGCTATCGAAATGGCGTTAATTTAGTTGTGTTGCGTTCAAATTTAAATAAAAATCAAAATTAATAAATAATATATATTCTAAATAAAATGTTTTAAGTAAGTTTTAAAATTAGTATAATTACATAAATAAAATAAAAATCAGAAAACCATTAATTAAAATAAATTAATAAACTAAATTTTTTTTGGCTATCTATATTCATAGTAATTTTGAATACCGCTTTTTGGTTGGCTAACTACTTACCAATTACTTGTTTAAAAAATATCCAGAATTAAGTGTTCTAAGTAAGCGCACTCGTGTTAATTTTATTAAAAAATGCTCAATATAACAAAGCTTTATCCTACACTTTGCAACATTTCACTACATATACATATGTACTATATATGATTACAATATAAACTACTTTTTAATTGTTATATTCAGATATGCATTTTTTTCTAAAATTTCAACTACTTTTTCAACAATTTCTGCGTTAAACGATCTACGGCTGAAGTGGGTGCCTGCTGTTCAAGTGCTGCATCCTTCTCCTCCTCTAAAGCCCGTGCTTTTGCTTCTTCAATTTCCCGTTGTTTTTGTATTTGTCGGAATTCAGTCGGTGTCAGCATGCCACGCAACACCGTCTCATAAGTGACACTAACACCTTTAACAGACATTTTACGATATAATTTCCAACACTCGCGCTCCTTCAACGTGCGCACGTACTCCGGGTAGATATATTCCTCGTTTTGTTTGTCCTTACTTGCAAGCTCCGCTGTGCCTTTCGCGGTGGTTTGCGTGCTATCCGCAACATTGTTAGCATTTGAGTCCCTACTATCGCTGCTTTCCAAGTTTGCAGTGGCATTTGTTGTCATTGCATTGTTGCCATTTGTTTCATTCATGAAAATTGATACTGGCGGTGCTGTTGGTGGTCGGTTGGAGCGTAAGCGTGCAGCTAATGGTGCAATCGAGCCACGACGTATCATATGTGAATATTCCTTTGTAGCTAATTGAAAGTTTGGTGGATAGTTCTCTTGGAAGGAAACTGGCAAGTATAAGTAAGTAAATATACTTTTTGTTAGGGATGGTAATAAGCAATAATCGAAATATTGGGAGAATATTTTAATTTTTTATATGTATAAATTTACTGGAGTTTTATTAAAACTTTTTATTTTAATTATTTAATTTATAAGTTTACTAAAGTTTTATTAAAAAATCAAATAATTTTAAGCTAGAGTTTTATTAAACAATTTGATATTTAAGTCTACTTCAAAAGTACTAATAATTTGATATGTGATTTGCTAAAAATTAAAAATAATCGAATTGTAATTAAATTTAATAAATAAAAAATAATATAATTAAAATTCATCGTGAAAAAAGTTAATAATTTTTTAAAAATTTTTAAAATTTAAATATTTTTCTTACAAAATATCAGTTAAAAAAATTAATAAACACAACTGTAAACAGGGTATCGAATTTTTTATTTAAAATCCATTATGATTAAAAATTTGATTTTCAAAACACCAATTTTTAAAAAACAATAATTAAATTTTCAATTTCTATTTTGCAATATAAAATCTTAATTTCAATTCCAACAAATTTCAAATCTATCCCAACATCTTGAATTAAAAACTCAAAACATAATTTTTATCCAATTTTTTATGAAAATAATAATATCAATAATTTACACATAATTGATAGATTCGATAACAAACTAATGCAATTTAAATCGATTAAATTGCCCCCAAACCTGATACACTCACCTGATTTACCCGTTTTCCGCAATGTAGGTGCACCAGTGCTACGCGAACGTTCTGCATTGCGCTGCCCAGTTTCCGGTGGGCTATCTTCCTTTTCCGAATCACTGCCCTCAGAGCTGACAAGCGAAACCAGTGTAATCACATCGACCGCCAATGTGGAACGTGTACGCGGTATTGACTGTTTTTTACCATTAACACCATTCAAATCGAAGAGTACATCATCATCAGTTTTATCACAAACACTGGCGTTGCGCGTGATTGGCTTACGACGACGCAATTTACGTTTCTGAAACGCAAACACACCTTTGGCATTCTCATCGAGCGAACGCGAGCGCACCGGCGCGGACATAGCACGCACCAAAGGCGGACGACGCTGTACGATTAGCGATGGTGCAGCGTTGAATGCGCCACCACTTGTATTGGAGGTCAAAGGCGCGGCAACTAAGTCCTCCTGCTGATTAATAACAACAGTGGCGTTATGTGCGGTGGGCACACTGGCTGCTAAGTTAACGCTTGTATTTAGTGTGACATTGCGACTAGAACGATATTGTGCACGCCGCTGTTGGACAGTATCATTGGCAGTTGTTGTTGTGGCGTTAGCGGCAACAGCTGTAGGCGCAAGAGTACGAGCAGGCAAATCGCTGCGTAGCGTTCGCGTTGTTGCTGTTTTTCGCTAATGCGTAAATAATTAAGTGTATACATGTGCATTTGTAAGTATGTATGTAGGCTATATTAAGAATTTATTTTAATTATAATTTTATTGCCATCTTACTTTGTGTTCGGTGATTTCAGAAGCGCTTTCGATATCACTGGTATTGGACTCGTTGCCGTTTGTCGACTTGTAATTAATGGCATGTGAAAGCACAATATTCAAATTCACTTTACTGTTATGCCGCTTGAGTGTTGGCGAGGAATTTGCAGCTTTACCTTGATGCTCGGATGGTGGCAGCAGCGTATTTGACTCGCCGCTGAGACTTTCCGCCCTATAAATGCGAAAGTAATGCATATGAATTACCGTTACAATTTACATGCACAAGCATGCTCATGTCATGTAAGTTAACTGTCAGCATTTTCAAGTGAAAGTACTATAATAAGAAGTGGATATATTAAGAGTTCAACGGCAATTGTCCAACCCCGAGCACTGGCACTCAAAAGCGAACATTACAAAGATTTTTAATAGGTTTTTATAAATATCCAAAATATTTGTTGCATGACGATTGGGCAACGCCTCAGCGCTATGACATCAATTGCATGCTTAAGTAGGTATGTATGTACATATAAACAGAGCTTATGAAGAAAGCTGCTTGTGTGCTGAAGAATATTAAAAAATCATATAATTGTTATGTTGCTGAAGCCATCACAATTGATTGATTTATGCAATCGGTAACGGCAAAAAGGAAATTATATTTACGACTATCATGTCAGTTTTGTAGATATGTATGTATAAATCGTATTTATACATATGTATATATAAGTATGTATATTATATAAGTAACTACATTCAAATATCCGCATGCAACATTTCAATTTATCGTAGTTATTGCATTTTTTCCTTTGAGGTTATGTTATTTGTAAGTGCTGATGAAAATAGTATTTTAAACACACACACACAAATGCACTCATCTACTGTTATTATTGTAATGTCAGTATGCAAAAATTGTTTACATACCACCACATTCACTCTTACGACAATGTGTGCGTGCGTGTGGGTGTCCGTGCTGAGTTCTAAAAATAAAGCAATAATTGTAGAGTGCTCACTAGAAACTATAAAAGTAAAAATATGGTTCAATGAACGATATCGTGATTTCAGACACTAGATATTTACAGTTACTAACTATTAAATGAAATTGAGCTCAAAACTATTATGGCATACACAACGGTACTTTTCATGTTTAGTATATATGTACATACACACATTATTTGCGAGAATATAATAAGTTTTGCTGTCTTTTGACCCATTTACCCATAAATTGAATAACAAAAGTTGGATATAATTTGATTCAAAGTAGATTAAATTACATAAATGCGTGAAAGGGAATGGCGAAGTTAAAAAACAAAAAAAAAAAAAAAAAAATGCTAACTTCGGTTGTTCCGAAGCTATAAGACCTTTCAAATATATGTACATAGATAAAAAAAAATACAAACGATTTCTTACAAGAACTTGATTTTGATTGATCAGTTTGTATGGCAGCTTTATGCTATAGTGACTCGATTTAAACAATTTCTTCGGAGATTGCACCGTATATGAACAATAAAGCGACGGGGAACGATGGATTACCGGCCGTGGTATACCATAAAAAGCATACTTCATCTTCTTTGTAGAGTATGGTAAGGACGAAAGCATGCCCAACGATTGGCATTTAAGCGTGCTCTATGCAATCCATAAAAAAAGAGATCCCACAAGCTGCACCAACTACCGTGTGATAAGCTTATTGTGTGAAAAATTAAAGCCCACCGTCAACAAACTGCTTGAACCTTATCAGGGTGACTTTAAGCTCGGAAAATCAACAACTGACCAAATACACAGCTGCCTTTTTGTCCCAATGTCTGAACTTGGTATCCCCGCAAAGCTAATACGGCTAAGTAAGCTAACGTTGAGCAATATCAAAAGCTCCATCAGAATAGGGAAGGACCTCTCCGCGCCGTTCGATACCAAACGAGGTTCCAGGCAAGGCGACTCTCTAATTCAATCTACTACTCGAGAAAATAATTCGCGCTGCAGGGCTTAATCGAGTAGGTACAATCTTTTATAAGAGTGTACAGCTGCTGGTGCACGCCGAAGATGATGATATCATTGACCTCAAAATCTGCGACGTTAATTCTGCTCTCTCTAGTCTGCTTAAGGTAGCAAAACAAATGGGTCTGGTATTGAACGAGGACAAGACGAAATATCTCCTGTCATCAAACAAATAGTCGTCGCATTCGCGGCTAGGCTCCCACGTCACTGTTAACAGTCATAACTTCGAACACTTAGATAATTTTGTGTATTTTGGAATCAGTATTAAGAGCAACAACAATGTCAGCGTCGAAATCAACGCAGAATAATTCTTGCCAATAGGTGCTACTTCGGACTGAGTAGGCAATTGAGAAGTAAAGTTCTCTCTAGACGAACAAAAACCAAACTGTATAAGTCACTCATTATTTCCGTCCTGCTATATGTATGGCGCAGAGACATGGATGATGACAACATCTGATTAGTCGACGTTACGAGTTTTCGAGAGAAAGGTTCTGCAGAAGATTTATGGTCCCTTGCGCGTTGTCCACGGCGAATATCGCATTCGATGGAACGATGAGCTGCATGAGATATACGAAGACATTGACATAGTTCGAATTAAAGGCAGCGGCTATGCTGTCTAGGTCATGTTATCCGAAAGGACGAAAAACGCACCAGCTCTGAAAGTATTCGACGCAGTACTCGCCGGGGGAAGCAGAGAAAAAGGAAAACCTCCACTCCGTTGGAAAGACCAGGTGGAGAAGAACCATTTCTTCGCTTGTAATCTCCAATTGGTGCCATGTAGCGAAAAGAAGAAACGACTGGCGCGCTGTTATTAACTCGGCTATAATCGCGTAAGCGGTGTCTACGCCAGTAAAGAAGAAGATACCATCTACGAAGTAATAACCATCAAACAAAAAAGTTCGAACCAATGAAGTTGTCGCTTTAAATTTCATAAAATTTTTTCATTGGACACTCATTGACTAGCTTTGAATGCACAGTTAGCGATCTCAGCACTAGTATTGTCGCTCTGCCGTCGGAGTGAGTGCTCACTTTCTTGAACGAGGCCCATAGCAAGTCGTCTACCGTCACCATGTTAGCAGCCACTTCACCCAGAAAAACACTACAGTGGTCCGGAGAGCTCTTTACAGAATTCCCCCTCTCCCTCCAAACTTCCCTCCTAGTTTCGACCCATTCATGAAAAAGGTCACTGCTCCTCTTCTCCCCCAACTTCTCCCCATCTACATTTCCACGTAGTATGTGGGCAAAAAAAAGTCACTACGAGTGGCCTCTGCGACGGAGAGGACCAAGTTTTTAGGAATGCAGTTGAAGTAGGAGAAAATTTTGGCATGTCCTTGTTCGAACCCCTTCATATACCCAGCATTCCTGAGCCTTAGAGCACACTTCGTAGCCACACACCACGCGTGTCATGCTGAAAAAAGTGCTATTGTTGATGTAGTAGTCCGGAGTTGCCGATCAGAGTCGCTCTTTGGACATGTTAAAGCTTTTTAGCACTGCTTAAATATGGACACTACAGGAAATCTATCACAATAAGTAGTACCTCAAAATATGCATAAAAAAATCAAGAGCGTGAATAATTTTCTGTTGAAAATCTTTCGAATCTGTTAAAGCACTTCTTTTAGTTTTAGAGATATTTATACCCTCAACAGGGTATATCAAGTTTTCCCCGTAGCTTGTAACACTGAGAAGGAAACATCGGAGACTCTACAACGTAAAAGTTCAGTATGACGGAATTTACATATGTTTGTCTGCCCGTCCGTCTTTATATACGCGATTTAGTTCCTCAGTTTTTAGTTATCAATCTGAAATTTTGCACACGCACTTTTCTTCACAAGAAGCTGCTCATTTGTCGAAACCGAACAGACTTCTTTTATGGGAAACTTTTTTTAATTGAGAAGGATAAATGAAAAGGGGCCCTTATAGAAGCACTTACAAGTAAATCTTTGGATTATAAGATGTGACTAACTAAAACTTGTGAGACACTAGATTAAGTATTTACTATTGCTATTCACTTTTTTCACTAGCAAAAAAATATATAATAAACTTGTAACAGGTACTTACTCAGTTGGATCTTCACTATTTGTCGGAACACATGCGCTATTGCGACCGTAACGTTGTCCTAACTGACCGTTAACTTCTTTCAACTCTTTATCCAACGATTTTAAAAGCGACGACGTGGAACCTGCACGCGCATAGCCGTACTTCCCCTCGCCAATTGTTGTATTTTTGAAGCTTTTCAATCCCACTCCGGCACTTTTAGCGGATTTTCGCGTATTAATGCGTTTGCTTTGCGTTTCATGCGCCGCAGCTGACTTCTGACGTATACTCTCCAGCGAACGATCCACAGAGAGACCACGTGTCAGGTAACCACTGCCAGCTCTACGCGCAGCCAACAAATGACCACCACCGCCGGCGCCCATTGGCTGCGTGCGATTGGCTTCGCTGAATGAATGCTGCTTCTGCAGACGCAAATGCATGGACGCGCGCGGTTGACTCGGCGAACGTTGCTGCTGCTGCTGTGACTGCCTTGCCCATGCGGTGGAAGGCATTTGCGAAACCGCTTGACGCGTACTGAGCGACAAAGCCATTACAGCGAGTCTTAAAAGCGCGCACTAACTGTCGACAAACTGGCTGGCGTGGCGCGTGCTCGTTTTAATTTCCACTCTAATTGCCTGCTTTTAGGCGCTTATGCTTGATTCAATCAAATTCAAGTATTTGACGTGTCTTTTGTTGTTATTATTAGCTTAGTTCATGATATTCACAACGAGACTGGCTGCATTACATGCACACACACACGGCACACCCGCTATAGCAACGGTAAAAGAAGCACTCCATCCACGCTTTATAGCACGGTTTTTATTATTTTCACCAATAATTAATGCAAATACAATGCCATACAAATTGCTATTTATTGATCAGCCGCGGTGATTGCTCAAGTGCTTATTTGCATTGTTTAGATTTTCTTTTTTTTATAATAATTTTTTTTTTTGCAAATTTTTTCGTTTAAGCCGAAACAAGTTTGGCAATAAGCAGTCAATACAAATGCCAATTATTTCGCTGATACCGATATCCCGGCTATTATGCCAGCTGGTTCGGTAGAGTCGGTGGTCGCGCGTTGACTGTTTCAAGAGCGCATCCGCGGCACAGCGATTGGGGCATAAGTTGGAGCGAAGAGTACTCGAAAAATCCCATGTGCCACATTTAGTGGCACATATTTATGCACGTTGCCAACGATATTGTTAATAGCTTCGGTGTAAGTATTTGGGTGGCATAACTACCGGTGCGAAGGGGGGAGCAGAGCGGCAAAGCGTGGCAAAGCCAAAACACTTGCACTCCCTCGCAGGCTGCGGCGCAACGGTTCATTGGCTGTTTTCGTGTTGCAGGCAACGGTTTTTGCACACTTTTCGTTTTGTTTATTATTGTTTTTATTGTATACTGGAGTTTTGTTTTTCTTTTCTTGTTCCATTTCCGCCAGAGACACCTTCAATACAAAGTTAGTTTTCGGTGTGCTCTAACGCGAGCTTGTTGTTGTTCTTGCTTTTATTATTTTTGTTGTTGTTACATTGTTAAATATTTTTTATTATTCTTAGTATTGTTGTTGTTGTAAAATGTTGGCTGTTTTTGTTGTCGTTGTTGTTGTTTATATTATTTTTGTTGTTATAATTTTTGTTTTTGTTGTTGTTGTTCTCTATCAATATTGTTGTTGTTGTAACTCTGTTACTCGAACATGCTAGCTATAAGTCATGCTAACTTTTTATTACGCCCGCGCAAACACAAACACAGTACTTACATACATATATACAAATACACACACACAATAATACTCTTACCAATCACGTTTACTCGCTGTATGCCTGCATTTCACCCTTCATACTCGGCACGCGCACTATTCATTGATTGCATTGTGTGGTAGATATGAATGACGAACTTTTCTTTTCATTTCACAATAATAACAAAGCATGTATGTATGTGTGTACATATGTTTATATTGTTATTTCTCTATGCTTGCGTCGCTTTGTTTATGTGGCACTTGGAGTCAATGAGCCCTTTGAGCATTATCACTCAAATAGCTCCTCTCTCTCCCTCTCTCATATCTCCTCACCACGGTACTTTGTGTATTTGTGTGCAGCGAGCTCGTGCAATGGTAGCACAAAAACTTTTCATTCTCTTCTAATGGCAACGAAAATCCGTTCAGCTTTGTTTTTTTTATTTTATAAGGTTAGAAATTGATACGAAGCTCTGCTAGCCTTTGTAGCTGAAAGTATATTGAGATAGTTTATAAAGCAAATTGGCGACAGTCTTTGTTGTAATTGATTTGCTATCGAGTGTGCCAACTTGAGATCACATTGTGGCACCATGGCGTATGAGTAACTTTAGTGTATGCCAACAAATTTGCTTATTAAAGGTGACAGTTTGAGCAGCTATGGATTGTATTTATTTGTTTCATAGAAATTTTGTGCTATCATGGCTTGTGTTCAATCTTATTATATACATATGTACATATGTATGTACATACATTTATACGAAAACGAAAAGTATTAATTAATATCGTTCAGGTAGGCTTTTTGGTCCCATTTGAATTCAAATTCATACTCAAAAATAATATTAATAATAATTATTATTTTCTACTAAATTTAAGAAAGCCAAAAAACAAATATGCAGCACAATTGTACTTAAATTTAATTGTGGAATTTTTGTTAATCTAAGAAAATTATTTATTTAACGAAAAAATAACACATAAAGCAATTGAAAGAATTAAGTCCACAACTAAATTAATTTCTTACAAAAGCTATTGTTTTAATGATTTCTGACAAAAGCTAAGATTTTTTTCTATTTTTTTTTTTAATTTTTATAAACAATTTAAGCCGAACTTTTGGTCAAAAACCGATTGTTTTGAAAAACCGCCCTTTTGTCAAAAAAATTTATTTTGCTTATTCCTTCGATTAATTACTAGATTTAACATATTTTAACGAAATCTATTTGTTTTTTTTTAATTTCAGAGTTCAGAGATATAGTGGTCAACCCAAAACGTCTTCTTTGAGAGGACCTCCCGAAGATCAGCTGTAGCTCCTTTCCAAATAAATATTTTTACCAATACTAAGTCTTGGGTACAGTTAAAAGATATCATAATATGTGTACATATTTTTGGTTCAGTAAATTTTTAAAAATTTTCTCAGAAAAAAATTCTGAAAAATCCGCTTTTTGCGGCCTTTTAACACTAAATAACCCTTTAAGGGCACAGTTAAATTTAATAAAGCTGCATATCTAAACGATGTCTTGGAACATTTGGACAACAAAAACAACCGTTTTACACATGTTGATGTGACTTGTTGGGATCAGTTTGACAATTAGTATAAGAGTTAGACTGCAGAGGAGATTTTCAAATGCTTGACTCATAAATATAATATAATAGTTTAAGTTAGATTAGGTTACAGCGATAGAAAAGTCCTTTGGATCTTCAGAAACCTCCAGTACTTGAGCTTCATGCCACGACAAGGCATGTACAACTCTTAACAAATCTTCTTAGACGTTTTATTCTCCCGCTAGTTCACCTGGACGTCTGAAGCAGTGTGACACGAGGTGATTTAGCCTTGATCTCGCAACGATGGGATGGTAAAGAAAAAAGTCTTGAGAAGATTTTTACCGCGCTTTCTTCCAAGCAGCTTCTATCACTTGCAACCGGTAAGATTCTTAATCTTAACACATGGATACCGTTTGGGCAATGACTAGAGACAACTCTCTTTAGATGGTAGGCAGCCTCTTTATTTTAATACCAATTTAAAGAATTGACTTAAATTCTACATTTCCCCAAGCGGTATGCAGAAGATATGTTATATACACATATGCTTATATTCCCATGGTGTTCTTGTCCCGTAGCTATTTTGAATATGCATAATTCAATCGTCAATGTAAAAATCACTTTTATGATAAATTGTGTTGTAAGTGTTACAAGGACTTGCCACACGTGTCTGCGAATTTTTTGGTGACATCACATCGCATTTGCACTTGAGTAAGAGTTATGAAATCTTACCTCGTCAACTTATGACACACTTTCGGCGCCCTCAAACTCTAGCTGCGAACTCGAAAATGCTTCACTAATTATAGCTCCACAACGATAAATGCGGCGAATAAACGATCGAAGGATACCAGGCTAGCTAAAAAAGAATTTTGCAAAACAAAAACAACACAAAAACCATATTAACTCCCACAAATGCTAGTACGTGCATAAATACAGCACTACTAAACTATAATTGCGCACATTTCAGTAAGTCAAATGTCAAACTCGAATAGAATATACTCATATACATAAGGCTGTATATTTGGAAGCCTAGCACCGGGAGCATTTGGTGGCATCTATGACAGCTGGAATTTGGCAATTGTGATAGGCATGCATAGTTGTCGTGCATGACAGCAATCAAAGTGAACAAAGCACCAAATGCATATACATACATACTTGCATCTATACATATATACAGTCATACTTGTATAAGTACATACATATGGGCAAATATATACATTTTTATACCCGTGCATGCAAGAGCCGATATCGGGCAGCAGTCAATTTCAGGGTCACATTCCTCGCTCTATGCCGCCATTTTTGGCGCAACAAACACTTCAACCTTCATGCAGAAAATGCCAAATTTATTCAAACGCTTAAGTAAGCCACTAATAAATCAAGCGAGCAAACGAGTATCCTTTCGATTTTGATTAGCAATTCATAGTTTGCCATTAAGAAAAAGCAAAATATGAATATTAATAACAAAAATAAAGGAAAATCTTTGTTTTTCATTGTTTTAGCATGCCATTCGCTAATATTTATTAAGAAAATATTTTTTTAATGAGTCTTGGCCTTCTCAAAAAATTGTGTCTTAAAGTTTATTAAATTTAATATAATTTATAAAAATTACACTTTTAAAATAATCCCAATATTTTTATAATCCATCATTGCTTCACTTCTTACATCTCCCCTATCCTTTGCCTCTGTAGGCATCTTGTCGTGGTCCAGTGGCTTAAGCTGCAAGGCATTTACGGCATCTTCCAATCGGTATTGGTGGTGCTGCATGGCACCACTGCTGCGGGTTGTCAGCAGCAGCATGCGTGTGGTAACCAACAGCAGCCACCTTCTAATCCAGGGTGTTATGCGACTCCCGTGTCCATTGGATGATTTGCAGCCAGGAGGTGAATTCGACTGTATCGAACGAAGTCTTCCCAAAAGCGGGCTGAATTGAGAAGTAACGGTGGCCTTATCGCGTCATGGGCTCGTTTTCATATAGTTCCACTACAACAGAGTACACCCTATAGCTCACCGTGTTGAGCCAAGGGTCGTAAGAAAAACAAATCAACAACAACTCAAAAAAGTAAACGAAGGCAACGGGCACTAGAAACGGCATGAGGAGCATGCCATGGTGGCGACATGATCTCATACAGCAGCGCTCTGCAGGCGAAGTCGACACCGCCCGCTGCGAAGGTAGCGAGCACCATCAAGGCTCCCCCAGAATGCTCAGATTTGGAGAAGTCACTCCGGCGGATACCGAAAATGCTCGCAGAAGGGAGTGGCCATTTTCCCCCTCTACCACCAGTCGGTAACCCCGACGGGCACGATGATCCTCGAAGGAAGAGCTTGAGCTGTGCTAGTTTAAAGTGCTGCCTGAGGAACACCCGGGAGGGTAAGACTCCTTAGATGAGGTATTAGCGAGGTACAGAGTGAGAGGAAGTAGTGTCTTCCTTGCAGCAAAGGTACGTAAAGGCAAATCCGCGTCCATTCGCTTGCGAGGCGGCGGGGTTCGGAGCCGCTGTGCGGTTAGCGCAACCCCGACCGCCAGGCGAGGTAGCGAAAAGGCAGCCCCTTCGCCTCCCCAAACCCAGATCGCGAAACGGAAAAGCGGTAAATTACGACACAGGAGCCTCCTAGCTCTAAAAGGCTGAGAGGCCAAATCACCCCACCAAATCAACCCCGGGCGGAGGAGAGACAGCGCAGATATGCGGATGATCTCAAAGGCCTCCAGATGGCTGTGCTGCCTCTTATCTACCCGTCGTTGACGTTGGTGCCGGAGGAACCTAGCGTGCTCCAGGATTTGGAGTTGTATAAATAAGTATGTATTATTATAGCCAGAGGTAAATTCGAGGATACTCTCTGCGACCTAATACAAAGAGGTTTAAACCTGGCTAAAGGATGGGTTGTGGGGTTGAGATGAACATCAACCCTTCCAATACGACCAACGTCCCGTTCACCAGGCGTAAGTCGCTGCGCGGCCCCAGGAACATTACCCTTGGGGGCAGAGAGACATAGATGACCAACATGGTCAAATATCTTGGTCTCACGCTGGGTTCCACTCTGCGGTAGAAGCAACTTTTTTAACAGTCAAGTATTGATGCATTCTATATTGCTATTCTATGCTGGTCCCACCAATACCCATAGTTGTCTTAATCTCACGATAGGTCACATGACGATCGTTCAATACCTCAATAGCTTCCGGAATAACAAATGATTTTGAACGAACTTTTCGAAATTCATCTTGGAGTGATATACGACCTCGATTGAATTCACTATACCATCGATAAATACTGGTCCTTGATGAAGCTCCACATCGTAGAAAATCGTGAAAAGTTCATCTATGCACTCTTGATGTGATGAATTAATACCCGTCGAAAGTTGTAAAAAATAATCGCGCGAAAATTTATGCGATTTAATTCCATTTTTAACGAGATGAATATTTTAGGTTACTGTAAACAACACAAAAAGCGCTCTTATGGCAAAACGTGCTGAGTATGCATATCATCAAACTGTCAAACTTTACGACAAAATTGTGAGTTTCCCGATTGCAACACTAATGTTGCGAATTCCCGAAATATAAAATGCAACCTACGATATGAAACAGGGTTGGATTTGCAAATGCAAATTTTAACATATTCGTTTTTCCAAGCATTGGTTAGATTCAATAATTTCTACTACGATAGTTGTAGCATTTTCAGTTTCGTACATGAATGCATTCGTTCTTATTGGTCAATTTCGCAGATTTATCGATTTGCGGTAGCTCACATCACTAATTACAACGAATTAGCAGTTTCAAATAACTTGTGTTTGTGAGCATCGTTTAAATAGTGTGAATTTTTTTCGCAGTGTTTTAATTAAAAACTTTATACGGTAAGTTCTAAATAATAAAGAATAACTTAATATTTAACACATTTGATGTTCCAATGTTCTAAATAAGTTACTTATTTGATACTTAAATTTGTTACACACGAAAAGAGCGTAGAATCTCTTGTGCTGCGCAATGTTTTTTTTGCTTTAATAACTATAAAATTAATTTCAAAGTTTTAATAAGTTTTGAAATGTTGTAAAGGTAACGTATGTATATATATATTTGTATTTGCTGTAATTTTGTTTTTTATAATTTAAAATTACGCCTTCCATAATTTTCTAGTTGCATTTCACATGAATTGGCCAGTTGCATTGACTTGGCCGCACTGTTTCGAACGTAACTACGAAAATTTACGATGTGTTTACCGAAGTTTACCGTACAGCACGACGTGGCATGACATTTCTGATATACAATTGTCAAAATTGCTACCAAGTGAAAGCTGTGCTGCTTTGTCGTGATTGAATTCAACGTTGTGCTAAGTTCTTTAACAGTGCTTTGTATCAATTTCTAATAAATAACAATTATAATGTCACGTAATTTACTTGCCGTATTCCTTGTTTGCCTCTGCACTGGTGCCGCTTTGGCCACCACCTGCACAAGCCCCAAAGTGAGTGTGACATCCTTCAGCACTCAGGATGCCACAATCCTTACACAAGTGGCGCATGTTGGTGAATTCTCATTGAGTTGTGGAAACAATGCTCAACCCAATTTGTTTGCCGAATTTCCCTGTGGAAAAATTGTACCAGTTGCAAAGATTGGTGATGGCAAATACCAAGTAAGTTTTCCCTATTACAATAACGAGTGGCACGAGATAACTGTCACTTGTGATGTGGCATATTACATTGGTTTTTGTTATAGGTAAGCTGGACACAGGAAATCAAGAAAAGCGGTGGTGGTAATGTTGCTGTACGTTTATTCGATGAGGAAGGTTATGCCAACGTACGAAAGGCGCAACGCGATGGCGACAAAGTGACTAATGTGAAATCGCTTGTTGATATTACTGTAGCTACAAAGAGTGCTTACAAAGGTCCATGGGTGCAGGCTGAGCTGGTAGCCGCTTTGGCTGTTGGTGGTATTGCTTACTTTGCCTTCACCGCTAAGAGCAAGGTGCAAGGTTAGATTTAATGCTGCTTCGAAATGGGAGATTCGATCTCGCTTACTGAGATTTGTAGACTTTGAATGAAATTCATTCAACTTTTTGTGTAAAACTTTCCAACTAGAGATTAAATGTGGATTACTTTTTATACCAACGAGTAAATCTATTAATATTTTCATACATGCTGTAAAATTCTAGCAAAAATTAATAGATATCTATAAAGAAGTGTGAAAATAAACGAAAAGTAAATTTAACTTTTTTGTTTAAAATTATTTAATTTTAATATTGTGACCATTGGGGTTTTCAATGACTTATTGGTTACATTTTGTGAACAACAATATTTTATTGACAATTTGTAGGTTATCAACCGTAATATAATTTCTTCAAATTTGTATACCCTGAACAAATTTTATTAAGTCTGCTTCAATAACTGTTACACACAATAGGAAACGTCGGCGGCTCTCTAAAGTATTTACATACATACATCAGAGTGAGATCGATTTAGCCATTTCGGTTCCTTTCGCACAACAGTCGGGTCTACGTATCCGGAAAGGATCCGGATTTTTATTCGGCCAATGACTGTCAACTTGGCAGAGATAACAACGGCCATGTCGGTTCTTCCATTTGTATATATGCTTGAAAGTTCCACAGTTTTTGTGATATCAATGAAGACATCAAAAACTCAAGTCCTTGTAGAGATCTATTTTATTTAACTAGATATCCTTACGAAATTTGGCATGGATTATTATCCAAGGTAACGCTACAATCTCCGAAAATATGGTTTAGATTAGATCGCTTTAGCATATAGCTGTGATAATAATTGATCGGTCAAAATCATAAAAAAATCTATTTTTACCCTTCTTATTTATAAAATGCACCAGTGAGCGTTATTATAGCTTCGGTGTTGCTGAAATTAACGTTTTTTTTTGTTTTGACCGCAAATTGTACGGTACTTACATACATACGTTTATCTGTAATATCCATTTGAATTTCTTGAAGCAATTGTGATATTTTTAAAATGAACTTAATTTTATTCTGAGTATCTTTGATAAAATATTTACATTTCACTATTTTATTGAGTTATGTATATTTGTACCCAATTAATTGCCATTCATGGTGCCATCTTCGTCGGATGAAATATCAATCATGCTCTCCACACGTGATGGCGACATCACATAAACGAAGTGCTCTGTTGGTCCACTGTCTGACACTGGATTACTTGGTATAATGGTTGCGCCATCCGGAGGGGAGGGCGATGAATCTATGCTACAAAATTTTCCAGCGTGTGAATCATCGTGTGATGGCATGCCACCACATTCATTTACATTCTCCAGCTCCAATTCTATGTCGCTGACAATACGCATGCAACGCATCTTCGCAAGCGATTGGAATTTGGTTGGCATTGCGCGTACCATACGCGCCAAACTGAGGAAAAATAATGTATTGGCATCTAAGTCGCGATTCGCCTGCAATATTGCTGAAATATCGACCTCAGCACGATCACTTGTTTTGCGCACCTTCGCCGGTGGCGGTTGACCGCAATTATTATTGTTGCTATTATTAAGCGTATTGTTGTTGTTGTTGCTGCTGCTGTTATTCGCCGTTTGTTGTGCTTGTGTTGCACTAAAGCTCAGATTAATCGCTGCTGTTTGTGGCGATGGCTGCACACGACGTATTTTCGATATCAGCGGTGGATTGATGCGTGCCGTAGCGGCGGTAGTCGTTGCGGGTGATGTTATATTATGGAATAAACCAATAGTTGGAGCGCTTAGCTCCTTCTTGAACGTATCTGCCGAGGCAAATAATTGTGGTTCAATAATTAAGCAACCCACACTACTGGCAGCGCTGCTAGCTGGCATCAGTGCGGTTGGTTTTGGTACATTTGCCAGTGGCGGCAACGGAAATATCTGCGCTGGTGGCATATTGGTAGGACCCATAGTTGAGATCGGACCCAAAAGCGGTTTGTTCATCGGCTGTACGGGTGGTAATTGTACAGTTGGCAATGATGGCACTGGCAGCACAAGTGCACCGGCTGTTGCGGTCACTGCTGGCGCACCACTACAATTGTTAGTAAGCGCTGCAACCGAAGCGGCGGCTGCAATATTATTGCTCGGAGCAATGCAATTAATTGCAGCTGAATTGTTGGGCGAAAAAGCAGCTGATGCTGCAGGTACTGAAACCATCGCTGTGATAGGAAAGTGTGCGGGAATCGGATTGTGTGTTGTTGGTACAGCTGTCAGCGTTGTATTTGTTATCGTGCTGCATACAGCTGGTGGAATGGTCGCTACTGTTGTTTGTGACGTTGGCGGTGGCGGCGGTGGTGGTGCTGGCGCTGCTGGTGTTTGTACCGTTGTGCTTGTTGGCATTGTACCTGTGGCATTAAATTTTATATCATCATCCGATGAAGAGTTAGTAGCTGTGGCCTTAGTCAATACTTGAAAACCGAAATCACACTCCGTATCCTCGGTATCCTCATTGGTTTTGTGACTGTTGCTACTATTCGAGTTGCCGTTCGAATGTCTGAAAGAATGGCCAAAGGCCGAAATGCTAAATTGTTGTTAAAACATTGAGGTTGGCGTATTTAATAGCAAGCATACCTGCCGGGTCCCTGATAAGGTTTCAGAAAATCCATATGATCGGCATGGGCCCAATACTGATATTTCTTCGATGTCTTCGTACCGATCCGAAAAGAACGCAAATATTTGGTGTAACTGTCGCGTAGATTTTTCCATTTTCGCTTCGATGCATCTGTGTTAGGTAAATAAATGAGAAACATTTAAATATTTTAATAAACAAAAAATCGATAAATAATAGGTTTAAGTGCTACATTATTACAAATAATGCATAAAAGTAACTACATAGTATGTATGTGCATACATACACACAATAAATCAACATACAAATGTGCTTTATTTGTTTATTGTAAAGAATTTTTGTTTGAATATGCACTTCAACGTAAGTATGTAAATTGTAAACAATTCTCACAAAAGCTTTGCCTGATCAGCAGTTCGTAATTCAACATTTCCGTGCTCTTCCGATCCGGCTCACAGAGTGTTCACTCCGTCGCGTCCGTTCAGTCGTTATTTAGTAGTGAGTGTTTTCGTGTCTTTCGAATTGAAATCAAATTATATCACAGCCAAGGAGGTAAGAATGAATTTTCAGAAGAACAGAATTGAAGAAAAACTCTACTGCAACAATAACAAGTCGTTAAATTTGTGTTTTCAAAAATTTTGTGAAACAAAATTTGCAGCAAAAACGGACAGGAGGTTTGTGTTTACGATTAAAATCTTCTTAGTAGTGCGGAGAATTTGAGCTGCTTACATATGTACATATGTACATTATAAATAATGTAATATTATTTAATAAGCCAAAAAATATATATTTTTACAACAGTGGTCGCATATATAATACTCGAATATCGCATTTTTTCATAAATTTAATTATTAGCGAGAGCCATTATTGTTGCATGAGACTTTGTATGCACTCATACAGTGGTTTATATTTGTATGCAACTCATAACTTGAACTATATTGCAATCTAGCGATAGTTGAGTGCATTCAGAGCGTAATTTTCAATCGTTGGATCGTGGATTCAAAGTAAATATGTGGAAAATTTTTCAATTTTTTTTTTTTTCATTGTGGTTTAAAAAACTTGATTTAAAAAGTTCTGTAGTTGTTTGTCTTGTGCATCTTGTTAAAATATTTCATTTAATTTTTTACTTTCCATTGTTCGTCTTTTTCTATGATCCACTGTATGCACCATTAAATGTCGTACAATCGTGCAAATCATATAATATTTTAATGAGTTTTATTTGTTTGTGTTTGTGCAAAGCTTTCTATATCACTTACTACTCATACACGGCGAATGTCGGCTTTTGCAACAATTGTTGACATTTCTAGAAATAAGTATATACATTCCCGCATAAAATTTCAATACCCACTCTATCTTCACGCTATGGGTTAATACAAAATCAAAACTAGTATTGAATGAAAGGGCTAAGTTCGGGCGCAACCGAACATTTTATACTTTTGGATCTCGCAACAACCAAAGCCAGGGAAATACCTTTAGGCACAAGACGTCAACGAGAGGTTCTGACTCCAAGCAATCGAAAATATCATTATACAAGTATATAGCATATGGGAGTTGGGATAGTATCGATCTGATCTTATCTATTTTTGCATAGTAATGAAATGTTCCCTAAGTTTCATAAAGTACCTCGCATACAATGAGCAATCATATGCAGAAAAGTGAGGCGGATGTTCGCAAATCATGATACAATATTAGTTATATAGAGAATAGGCCAAGTTTTCCGCCAATTTTATCCATTTTAGGCGAAAAGATTCACTTATGAGCAAAATATGCTCTCTCACTTACATTGAGATACATATGGGCCGACATATGCAGTATAAAGTCACCCGAAAGTTCGAAATTTTTTTTTTTACACAGAGATACTATTATCAGAAAAGACCCTCTCTGAATTTCAATTGTATGTATGTATATCTCACACATTGACCGATATTCTCCGTCAAAAGTCAACTATAGATACTGAAGTCCACATATTCGGTATCTAGGGATTTGAACAGTTTTGATTGGATTTGGTACATTTTTGGTCATAATCTAAATTCTTTAAAAACATTTAT
The DNA here is from genome assembly GCF_024586455.1 of Bactrocera neohumeralis. NCBI lineage: Eukaryota > Metazoa > Arthropoda > Insecta > Diptera > Tephritidae > Bactrocera > Bactrocera neohumeralis. The sequence continues at coordinate 27,448,283 of NC_065921.1, forward strand.
TTTGAGGTGCTTAGCACTTTCTCAGACAGTTGCCCACATAAACTTAAACGAATAGTCAAACCTATTATGTTAAAGTGACTCCACTAAGTCCGCTGTATTTTGTGGCTCAAAATTCCAATCAAATTAGTAACCTCACTTTATTTTAGAAGATAAGGGGTGAATTTATTTAATCATCCTTAAAAGCAAGTTAAGACCATTCACACTTTACGAAATGTTGTTGCAACAGCTGTTACTCCACTCGCACTGATAACCTCACTTTTTTTAGAGGATAAATAATGAATATATTCAAGCAATATTATTTTCTTACTATCTCCGAAATATTTCTCTTATACTGCTGCTTTTTCGAACACAATTGTACCAATGCCCATTGTATTGAGTGATCTAATTGGACATTTTCCGTTATCATAAATATTTTGAAATTATTTTTGAAATAATTTGCAACATTTTTCATTGATTTTAGGCAAAATATACTTTCTTACACCACACATCAAACATTAATACACACACATACATAAGTATATAGTATAGTATGGATACACATATGTACATACATACATATGTATGTACTCTATCGCCAAAAAAATTCCATACACATGTATGTATGTGTGTGTGTATGTTTCTGCTCATTCACATGTGTGCAGGTAAGCCGTCTGACCAAGCGGGGGTTGCACATGTACGCACACACATACACATGTACACTAACAAAACTTAGAAAAAACACCAATTTTTTCACCAAATAAAATCTTTCGCCCACTAATTTGCGAAAGATGTCCAAAGATACACAATTTTTCCAAAAAAATATTAATTTCTTTTAGTCAAAATTTTAAACGGATTAGCCCACCTCTTATGTATGTATATATTGCTTTATTTCCTCTGTGTATGTTTTTGTGTTTGACTTTGTTGTTATCACTTCATTTATTGATAAAATGTTCCGCGAAAATATTCGCGCTTGCTTGTGTACATTATCAGATGTTTCTTATCACACTTTTCACGCTGTTTTCGCGCTGCCAGAATCCATCTTCTTGCTTCTCTCAGTTATGCAGATACTATATAGGTAAAGTAGCGGTTATATGTGAATGTTGTTGAGCTAACGCGACGACTTGCATTGCTGCTTGTAAGTGCGCGAATGTTTGAAGTCATTAATATTTGTTGGGAAAAAGCGTATATACACTATACGTACGTGTATGTATAAATGTTTGTATATACATATGTATATGTGTGTATGTGCATATAATGTACGTACATATGTATATTCATACATACATACATGACTCTTTCATTTTGTGTACAAATTCGTACTCAGGTGTGTATGTATGTATGTGTAAGTGCATTTAAAGAGCGGTGGTTGTTGCACTAGGGTGGTCCGTCCCTATGTGGCAAAATAATCAATGACTACATTTCGAGCAAATTTTGTTAAAATCGTTATATATATTTTTGATTCAGTGTTAGCAGTAAATATACATACATATGTATATATTCCCGTCTCAATCGTTTTAATAAATTATCGTTTATCGATGCATACAGCTGATTTCACAATTGAGTCAAGTATACATTTAGGCGTAAACCATTGCATTGCATTTTAATTGGAGCAAGCTAGTATCGGTTTTGGTACTCAAAATTTTTCGTAACTGAATATGATGCTACTATCCTGGTAGTAATGGGTTTAAATCTGAACTTTGTAGGGTGATCTCTTTCGAGGTTCCCTACTTTTTTAAAGAAAAAACACAGAAACTTCAAATGTTATGAGGAATGTTAATTATCATACGAAAGAAAATTCTTTGGCATTTTTCTCTTGAAGATTATCTCTTTCAAATGTAGCCGCGGTTACGTCTCAAATGGTCCATCCGTTGAGTCCAGTTTTCGATGACTCGTACGAGTATTTCGACTGGTAACTGGCAAATGATACGCGTGATGATTTGCTCCAAGCCCTGAATCGAAGCGAGATTGTCCGCATAGACTTTAGACTTCACCTATGTACATATATCCGCAGGAAAAAGTCTAACGGCGTTACATCACAAAATCTTGGTGGCCAAACGACCGGCACAAAAAGTGAAATTTTCTGCTCACTGAAGTGTTCTATCAATAAATTTTTTGGTTGTTGCGATGTGTGGAAAGTGGCGCCGTCTTGTTGAAGCCAAATGTCGCCGAGCTCACGAGCTTCAATTTCAGGCCTAAAATAGTCGGCTATCATGGCGCGATGACGGTCACCATTGACGGTTACGTTGTTATGTCGATTTTTGAAGAATTATGAGCCGATGATTCCACAAACCACACCAAACCGCTGTTTTTTTCGGAATGAAACGGCAGCTCTTCAATCTCTTTAGCTTGCTCTTTGTTCTAAATGCGTTCATTTTGCTTGTTTACATACCCATTAAGCCAGAAATGGGCCTCATCGCCGAACAAAATTTAGCTCGAAAACATCGGATCTTCTTGGAACTTTTTAAAAACGCATAGAGCGAAGCGATATCGCTTGGGAAGGTCGAGCGGCTTCAGTTCTTGCACAAGCTGTAGACGTTTAAGATCTCGACGTAAAATGCGCCAAGTCGTTCCATATGTCCGTCCGAGTTGCTGCGAACGGCGCCGATTCGAGTCTCTAAGACAACGGTATAATCTTTAAATAAATTGTTCAGATCGGACCACTATAGCATAAAGGTATGTAGTGGACATATAAATTGACCGATGCAAATCAACATCTTGCATGGAAACCTTTGAACTTTTGCAAACTGAAGTTTACGCTTTTTTCTTTTCATTACCAAAAATTAGTTTCAAGTGTGCCACTTAAACCCTCTCTGCGCACTTATTGAACAAATAGCCCGCTCACACCAAAAAATTTATGCGAAATAGCTACCGGAACTAAGTTAATTAAATGGTCGTAGAAACTGTAGCACCTTAATGCAGTTCTAAACGCACATATACACCTACTTCCAATGTGTATACATGCATGTGTGTGTGTGTGTGTGGCTTACACGTTTGTAGTTTGTAGAAACATGCCCATCACACCCCATGAATCCCCTGCTTGCTGGGCAAAGAACAAAACGCAGTGGTGGTGGCAAACACATAAGAACTTGGAGAGTCAAGCCACAGTCAATGAGAGTGCGCAAAATCATGAGTAACGCTTTTGTTATTTAGCTACAGGGTGTTCGAGTGGGTTGCAGTCGCGCTGTACGAATATTTTCATACACAAATTTTTGTCGATATTGCGACGGCGCAACTCGTTTCAAGCGGGCAATTTGTAGGCGAAAGCAAATCGAGTTGAGACGATGTGCGTACATACATATTTATTTTACATACATACATATATACATATGTAAATTATATGCATATTTTCATATGGAAAGTATTAGCTTACTTATGCTCATCAAAAAGTCGAGAAGTGGCTGCGGCTATGCAGGAATATTAAACGTGGTGGGGGCGGTCAGTGCGGTTGAGCAACCAAAAGATTATATATGTACATATGTACATACATACATATCTATGTACTCATATATGTACATATGCATGTGCGTACATCTACCGTTATAAGTTGATGCCTGTGGGTTGCGTCCAGCAGCGGTCAGCGCCTAGCGGTCAAATGTTTTTCCTTCCTGTGTGGACGGCCTTGTGCGCGCGCGCTCTCGCCCACTATCTAACTCAAACGCATAGAAGCTCTATGCTTAACGCTCTCCGGTCGCTCTTCGAACTAGCAAAAACGCGCTGTTTTTAGCTACGTTCGTTCGCTTTCGGCGAGAACACCCACCCACCCTGCTGCACTGAAGCGGCCAACCGCGCGCTGTTCACCGCTCGCCGTTCGCTTTGCCAACGCTTTCGCATGCACACACACACACACGCATATCCACTTTCATACACATTTGTTTGTATATCGCTACGAATGCTCGCGCAGAGAGCGCGCAAGGCTTGGCGTACGAATTGTTAGCCTACGTTTTGTGCGGTGCTTTAATGTTTCGTTTGTTTTGCTGCAAGCCGCTTGCAGCGCCGCTGCCCGCGCGCTCATCACGGCGCTAGCCATCACCAACGAACCATCGTCGACTGCTGTGACACTCGACTCGTCAGAGGATGTGTCGTTGACGTATATTGGCGCACAAGCACACGTAGCACATACAAATACATACATACATATGTATGTAGTTATGTTTGTATGTATTTATGTATATTTATTTCGTGTACATAATGACTTTGTTCTGCCGTGTGTGCTGTCAGGGAAAATTCAATATATTTACTTGTGTATATACTGTGGCAGTGGGTAGATCTGGCACATACATGCATGCATATACACACATACAAACATTTCTAGCTACATACATACATACATACATATGTATATGTATACTTAGAAAATCCAGCTTACACTTGACTGCGTTTTCAGCTGTATGCAAGCGTATGTTTGCATTTTTGTTGTTGTGTTTTGTTTAAGGAAGAATTGTGGAAAAGGAATACACGTATAAAGAATCCAAGAGGTTGGCTGTAGAATCAGCGAATTTCATTTTCGCTTTTCGCATTTTCTTTACTTCTGGATGTTCGTTATTTATTTAGATTTTGATATTATTGTATTTTTGTTTTTGTATTCGATTTTCGCCTACTTCATTTGTTTGCAATGTATAGATACTTAAGTATATACAGTATTGTGCAAGAATTGGGCATTGAAATTATTTTGTTTTCAACTTTCCTGACACGATAATGTTTATATTTTGTTTTGCGAAAAATAAATTATATTTTGAAGTATATACAGTATTGTGCAAAATATATGCAATTTCGCTTCGAAAGTACTTTAATTTTAGATTTTTTAACAAGATTATGTTTTTATTTTGTTTTGAGAAAAATAAATTATATTTTGAAGTATGTACATACATATCTACAGTATTGTGCAAAATATATGCGATTTGGAAGCGAAATTACTTTGATTTAGCTTTTCTGACAAGATAATGTTTGTATTTGGTTTTTAGGAAAACATTTTTTAAGTACATACGTATGTATATACAGTAGTGTGCAAAAATTTTTCATAGCAATTACTTTGATTTTAGCTTTTTTGACAAGATAATATTTTTATTTTGTTTTGAGTAAAATAAATTATATTTTTAAGGTGTTTTCACAAAAAAAAAATTATAATAAAATGTTGTCAACATAAAGCAATTTTGAAGAGAGGAACTATCCAATTGATACAATATTTTACGGTCTTAATCGATAGTTATAAACAAAATTATTGCAAAATTTCAAAAGCTCATACTAAAAATTTTGGAGGTTAAGCCATTAAAAATAAACGTAAGATATTGCTGAAAAATAAGCCAACCGGTTTTCTTCATACTTTTTTTATTATTAATTATTTGTGGATCATTTTTAACTCGAAAATATTAAACAAAAAATAATTTTTCCAACATAATTTTCTTCATAAAAAAAAACGAAGATTTTTTGATTTTTAAGGTTATTTTAGATTTGATTTCAGGTAAAAGTTATAGTCAGGATCTTTTACTCCAATATAGATATCAGAGACGGCATGGCTTACGGTAACCAATAATAGTCAATTATTTTTGTGTTCTTTACAATATATTGACAATGTCTTTCATTTCGTTTTGTTCTAGCTATATTAGAGCACACTAGCACAATTTATCATAGCTTTAAAAGTTTAATTAAATAAACAAACTTATCTTTGCGTTCACGTTCGAAAATTTTTCAACTCATGCAATGAAAATTTTTTGTATAAATTTCAATATATTTAGAAACTATTTAATTATGAAAAACAATAACTAAATTATGAATTAGAGTAGTATGACATTAAATAATAATAACACAAAAATAAATTTTCAAAAGCGCAAAACCCCTATTTAAATTTTTTCACACGTGAATATTTTGCACAACACTGTAGTTTATTCTACTATATATGTACATAAATATATGTATTTGTAAATAAAATGCGTACAAAGACATATGCATGTAAACTTGCATATGAACACCTACCGACAGACAGGCCAATCTCCTCGGCTATTTGCGACCAAACCTTCATTTTCACTTCGACATTTTTATAATCAGGATTGTGTGTATTGTAAACAACATCATACTTCTTAACGATATCAATGAATTCGGTTGTGTTGTCAGATGTCGTGGACGACTCGCTAGCGCCGCGTGGAGTCTTCATTTTGTGTGTGTCAATTAATTTTAACGTTTTTATTTTTATTTTTGTTTCTTTTTTCTTAATTTCACCAAATTTCCTAATGACAACTACAATGCAGTGTTTGTTTTAGCTGCAAGTTTGCGACGTGTTTGTTTTGATTAGCAGCACAGTTGCACTACTTGACATTTGTTGTGTTTATCGAAAAATTTATCGGCGAAAATTCACTTGTTTGCGTTTTTATTTTGCCGGTTAATTGCAAAATATTTTAATTTTGTTTTCTTTTCGTGTTTTTGTTGTTGTTTATTATTTATTAATTGTTTTGATACGCGCCGAAGAGATAATGTGTTGTATGTGAGCGCAGTAAATACAAATATACGCATATGTTTGCACACTTGCTTCCGCGCACCTTCGACACAACTTGCTTTTGGCGTATTATTTGCAATTAGACGTTATTAGCGAGCATACGCACTACAAACATACGCACATGCATATATATACTTAAATATGTTTGTATATACATATGTATGTATTAATGTACATTAAAACGAGCACTCGCGCTCACCGTTGGCTTTGATGATGGTCTTTCACGGCACGCAGACCACAGTCAGCGGGTATCGATTGCCCGACGGTGGCAAGACAGCACAGTAGCAATGCTGCGACTAGTTGACGGACAATGGCAATGGCAACGGCACAGGCAGCGGGGCTTCGCGTACGGCTATAACAGCGCTGATTACGAGCAAGCGAAGCGCATATACATATGTACATAAGTACGTACGTATGAGTAGAGGCAAAATCGCTGTGACGAGGCAGCTGTAGCCGCGCAATAACAAAAGCACTAACCACAACAAGTACAACAACAACAGCGGCAGTGTAGCGCGTTGAGTAGCGCCTTCAATAGCGTTCAGTTGTTAGTGAATAAACACACGCACACCTAAGTGTGTACATATATACAGTGTCTATATGCAGTTGCACATTAACGCCAAACGATCTGCTGCGATATGCATATATAATGTATATATGGATATGTGTATATGCATCTATAGGCGAAACACTGTTTTTTTATAACACTGCCATAAACATATGCACACACACACGCGCGCGTATTTTCTATGATACAAAAACACCGACACAAATATACATATATATTCTACAAACATATGTATATAGCCACTTTATACACACACAATAGCCTAGTAGGCGCTGTCGTTTATATGTTTGTATGTATGTACTATGTATGTACCGCACTTGCTGACTGCCAGCGGACTCTGAACGTTGTGTGAATTTATCCGTACCGATGCGACCGCTCCGACAAAAGTTGGACACTTGAATGAGCTGAGCGCACGTACAACCACCGCGCAACGGTTCGACAGACACGAGCAGAGTTGAGACACAGGCAACAGCGCTGTGCACAAAACACACACACACACACACGAAAACAAAAACAAAAATTGAAGCAAGCTAAAACAGCCGCACCAGCGACAGCCACAGCAGCAGCGGCGGTGGCGACGGAAACGGCAACAGCGCCAGTGGAAGGCATGCAGCCAAAGCAACTATAACAACAACACCAACGACAACAAGAACAGCGCCAACAACGATGCTTGGCAGTGACGATGACTACGACGACGACAAAAAGGCGGCCGCCAGCAACAACCATCAACGCAAGCCAGCAGCAGCTCCGTACCACCAGTACCAGTACCATCATCAACAGCAGCAGTGGCAGCAGCAACAACACTGCCATTGACAGCGGCAGCGTAAGCAACAAAAGCGTGTTAGTGTGGCAGCGGTGGAAGTGGCGGGCGGTTAAGCAGAGGAGGCAAATACCGATTGTGGAATAGTAGTGGCGTATTGCTAGCAAAGAAAAAACTAAAAAACAAGAACAACAAGAACATGCTGTAGCACTGTAGCACTGTAGCAGTCAACAGTCAGTCAGTGGCAGTCAACGGCGGCTAAAAGCAGTGTTGTTGCCGAGGCTGGCGAATAAGCCAATGGTGACGGTGATGATGATGATGATGATGATAATGATGATAACAATGATGATGAGAGTGTTGGCAACGGCACTAACTGCAGCAACACGGCCTTCGCAAATAGCACAGGTGAGACCAGGACAATGACGGGTTATTTTGTGCGCTTATGGTGTTACTGGAGCTGCTGGCGACATTGTTGTTGCTGCTAATAGGCAATATTGTAGGCGCAAAGCGCTAAAATCATATACGCACTTTGTTAGTATGAACGATCAGACGTAAGCGGTTAAAGACTAAGTCGTGCAGGCTGGCATGGAAGCGCCTGCAAGCGTTTGAGAACAATTTCCATTGCGACCAACGTACAGAAACTGGTGGTATATACATATATGCGCTGACGTCAAGCAGAAGTAATTGCTGCTATAAAGGATACACATACATACATAAGTATGTACTTATGTGGTATATAGAAAAGAACAACTGCATGCGCAAGCTGTACCGTTGAGAGAAGTGCAACAACAATGCCGCGCACGACAACTTTACTGCGTCGTTATACATTGTGTGCGTCCGCCTCCACAAAATACACGACAAAGCGCGTTCGCACACCCAACCAAGCAAGCAGCCAGCCGACCGGCCACACACCCAACCAAACAGCCAGTCAACCGCCGTCCACACACTCGTGCGCTCATCAACAACGGGCGCTGCACACGGCTGCGACAAAGTTGACGGCGGCGGCGACAACGCGCCGTTAAACATTTATTCGATCGACCGCTAAGGCAAAGCATAACAAGCGACGAATGACGACCCCATCCAATACAGCAGGCAGGCACTAAACTCAGCTAACAACAAATCCAACAACCGACCGACCGACCGACCAACCGAAGCTGGTGCGCGCGCTTTATGGCGCCCCTAACGCTTTTCCTCGGCGTCGCCAATATGCTGCGCTCCCTTTAATGCGTGGCTGTTGGTTATGCGCCAGCTGAAGGCAAAACACAGAGCGCGCCATATAGCCGCAGCTAAGCGACGGATGAGGCGAGGTGAGGCAGGCTGGCTGGCTGTGGCAGCCTGAAAAGTCAGCATGTAGAGTTTCCCCACGTGCCGCCCGCTGTTGGCCGCAGGCTGATGTGTACGGCGCACAATGAGCGCGCACATAAACCATACATACATACGTATGAGCACAGTACGTGTGTGTTGTATGTGTATGTGTGTGTAGTTAGATGTATATGTTCGCATATATTTGCTCGAGTCGCGCAAACTTCGCTTCGTAGCTGTAGTCGTCGTGTTTGTTGTTATGCTTGTGTTGTTGTTGTTGCTATTGTCGCAGCAGTCGTGGTCGTCGTCATCGTCAAACGTCCCCCAACATACAGTATCAACGCCATGGCAGCCAGCGCTACACTTTTCTACTCTTTTGTGTTCTGCGCTCATCGTCACCCCACTCCGCGTCGCGCCAGGCATCACGTCACGCTAAACTACGCCACGCCAAGCCAAGCCATTACACCGCCACACACACACACATACACCACCATCGCCACTACCACACGCCACAATAGTGCGCGGTGCTGAACAGCGCACAACACACATCCCTCCATGCAGCACTAGCGGCCGAGCCGAAGCGCGTTTGTGCATTTGCCATGATGAGTATGAGTGCTTACATACATACAGACAGACATACATACATACATACTTACAAACATATATACATACATGCGCGCATTTAGTTTTACGGTTGCCGTATTCGCGCGCCTTTCGCTTCCTACTGCCTGCCAGCCAGCCAGCCGACCGACCAACCGTGCGACCAGGCAGCCGGCCAAACAACCAACTAAGTGACCCTCCAATCGACTGCTTGCTGGCTCAACTTACAATGCGATTCGCGTTGTCGTCGTTGTCGTTGCCGTCCCCGTGGCCAGTGTTGTTGTAGTCATCGTCGTGCAAAAGAGTCGGCCAGCCAGGCGGACATGCAGGCTGGCGCACAGACCGTCAAGGAGGCTAGGCTGTTTGTACTGCTGCGACGGCAATGGCAATGGCTTTAGCTTTAGCTGAGCTGTGGCTGGCTGCCGTTGTTACGACTACTGCTGTTGTGCGCGCGCCATGGTATTGCCACCGACGTACGTACGTGTATGTATGTATGTGCGGTGATATGTTTGGTAAAGCACGGCAAGCAGTACGCCGATTCGCGACACACCGCTAAGCTATGGAGTTTTGCACTGTGTCTGGCCGTTGCTTTGTTATTGTCTCCTTCACTTGCTGGCGCGCAAATAGCGCACCGCAACTGAACGTCGTCTCCATCAGCAAATGACACAACATTGCTCTTGCCCGCTGCATTGCGTTGATATTGAATGCTATGGTCATCACGACGTCCAAACATGCACGTCCACCGCACCCGACAGCGCTGCTTTAGCCAAGCAATTGTTGTCGAAATGAAAATCCAATTTGCGGTAAGCGTGTGCTTAGCTACCGCCTTGTTGCGCTCTCAGCGGCGTGTGAAATGCGGCAACTGACTGTAGGAGTTATTTGCTGCCGTTTCTTGTGCCGCTCAGCGCGCTTAAAAATGCAGGCGATCTTGTTGATATTCGACTTGCGATCGCAGCTCGTTTGCTTTGCCGAAGGATGCACGCGCCGCCTGCGCAAGCGTACTCCATTTTCCTTAATTTGCTTAAATTATACAATCAGTATTTCGTATAAGCCTTAGAAAACTGCGACGCGTAGCATTCAATCCTTGCCGCTTGTGTCTGCTGCGCGCATAACTGCTTTTAGTGCCGCTGATTGAACTTCAAGGCCAGCTCTCTATTGGCTGCGTTAAATTTTCCACTGTGTGCCTGGACTAAGCTACGCGTGCACCAGCGCCTCCGCCTCCGCCTTGCGTGGCTATCCTCACAGCGTTGCGTTGCGCTGCGCTATGTGCGTGATATTTTTAGCCGCCGTAACTGCTGTTGGTTTTCGGCTTTTTTCCTTTTCCTTTTCGACGTACATTTTTTCTTTTCATTTCATTTATTTATTTTTTTCGCTTTTCGCCTGCCATATTCCAACGCATCGTCAATACTCAGCTCGTGTGCTGTTGTCCACTGCGTTGCTGGCGCTCTTGTTGTTATTGTTGTCTACTTCAGCCCGTTCCAACTTATCGCCGCCAACATGGTGTGCTCTAAGCACAAAAACTCGTCATCGTCGTCATCATCGTCCGATATATGTATGCACATACATATAAACATAGGCGCGCACACCCGTCGGTATGTAGCTGTGCGCATTCGTGCCGCTCCCAGCGCCCTCTTGTAGGTGCCACGGCGTACACTGTTCGTCGTACGATTCATTTGTTTCGTGTTGTTGGGTTTTTGTTTTTGCACTTGCTGCGCGTTGGTAGCTGCAGTCAGCGCAAATGCCAGCGCCAACGCCATCAGAGTCATCGCCATTGCCATCGTTTGTACGCGAACCATCGCCACCACCACCACACACCACACATTCAACCCACCATCCATCCATCCATCGATTCGTGTGTTGTTCTTGTCGTTGGCCGCCGTACGCCGTACGCGCTCTACGGCGTTTTCAAATCTCCTGCCCTCATCCAATCAGCCATCCGTGCAGCAGCCTCTTCTTATTTCAGTCGCTTCGCGTCGTTCACCTCTCGCGTCTAAGCAACGCGCGTATATACATATGTATACATACATTTATGTATAACGCGCCGCCTCGCACTTCGGCGCTCTTGCTACAGTCAACCGTTTTGCGCTCCCTCCACCGTGCCCCGCAATATTGTCTTCGCCACCGCACGGCATACCAGCGACGATGCGCGCACGGCAGTGCTCACGCTTGTGCGCACACTTCACCTCTCTGCGTCGCGCTGCCTGCTGACTGCTCGTTGCTTATACTTTGCTGCGCCTGTATATGCGCGCGTGTATGCATGTGTGTGTGTGTGTTGGCAGTTAATGGCTCCACTATGCTTGCTCATACGTTGAGCTGCGTCGTATTTGCGCTGCCACTGCTTGGATGATAGCGTTTTTGTTTGGCAGTCGTCAAACCGTGCATTCATGTCAGTGTGTATATGTGTATATACATATGTACATGTAGAAGTATATGTATAGAGGGATGTGTATGTGCGCGCTGTGGCCTGATTGCGCTGCTATTCACAGTTTTTGTGCATTGGCTGCCGCGCGTCACCAAGGCGGACGGCGCCTAGATGTGCATACCGCGCCACCATAAACCCCAGCGCTGAGCTCAACCGTTGCATGTGCATATAAATATACATCTACATATATATGCGCTACATTGTAGCTGTAGAACCGTGTTATCATTAATATATACTATACATATACATATGTATATATATTTACATATACATATGTATTCCTAGAAATCACTACCGCCCGCTGTCGCCTTTGTCCTTTCCGCAGCCCCGCGCGGTTGTTGCTTTCCCTATCGGAAATACGCTACCCTGCGCTTACCGCAGTATTTTGTTGTTAGTGTTGTTGCCATAGCTACGACCGCGTAGCGCTTGAAAGTGAGCGAAAACGGTTGTCGGGCGGACCGCCAGTAGCGTTTGGAAAATATCAGCAAAAAGCACAAGAGCAACAACGCAAACAAGCCGCGGCGTTTTCAACGAAAATACAACAACAACAAGTGACAAGAAAATTTTTAGCGAGCGCGCGTGGGGAGTCACAACGGCGTAAAGCAAAATCCACTTACAAACATACATACATATAAGTATAAGTATGTATGCGTGTGTGCGCGCGCCTACCAACAAAGCAACGGCGCAAAAACGACAGTGAAACACCAACAGCAGTAACAGCGAAAACAGCTCAACGCATACATACACACACACACAAATCCATTCGTGCGAGCACCTCCATATGACCATACACGCATACATACAAACATATCTATCTATATATGTATGATATGTAGCCGTATACCTAAGCTGAGTCTGCATGTTACGCCGAATCAACTGACGTTACGACGTGACCGCTATTCGTCGGTCGTACAACGTCCAACGTCCGTCGTCGGTCGTCACTAACATCGTTTGCGCCTTCGTTGCTGTGGCTGCTGTTTTTGTTTTGCCGCCCGTTCGCGTTGTCGTCATCGCCATCGCCGTCGCCATCGTGCGCTGGTTAGCTGTGCGGTGGCATGACGCGACAATGATGTTTTTAGCCTGCCTGCCTGCCAGCCAGCCTACCGGTGGCTGCTCGGTCGTTCGGTCTGTCGACTCGTTTGGTGTATATAATTACTGTTGTTGTCGTTGTTATTACTGCGCTGTGTGCTTTTGTTGTGTGCACGTCAAGCGGGCCACTGCCGCCTCAGCCCCAACACGCTTCGCACCGTCGCAGCGCATACACACAATGTTCTGCTATCAGCGTCAGGGCTGCCGCCGACGCTGCTGTCACCGCCGCTGCTTCCTCCCAACCACAAATGCTGGCAGTGTGTACAGTGTACGTGAGTGAAGCCCAGTTGAACCAGCGGCCACCCTTCCACTCAACACGCTCATCGGCACTGTGGCGCGCCGTACACTGCTTATTTTTGTTGTTGTTGTAGCGCGCTATGCTGCAGCTAATGTCACCGCTTTTGTTATTCCTGTTGTTTTTGCCACAGTTGCTGTTGTTGGTGTTGTTTTCCTGTTTTTTTTCATGCTTTAGCTCAAATGGCGAACGGTCGCTCGCACGTCGTTCGTTCGCTTGCAGCGTTTCTGCGTGTTTCTTCTTCATTTGTATTTGCTTTGGTTTTGTTTTTGTTGGTGTTGGTGTTTTTGCTTTTGCCACCAATCGATAAAAGTGAAACGTAGCGCGCCCGGAAAGGGGGTGCAGATGTTTGGTTGCTGTTCGGCGGTAGGACGATGACAACACAAGCCGTCGCAGCCGCAACAACAACAACACCGACAACAACAGCAATGTCAAACGGTAACGATTCTATTGATGTTCTGGGCGTTGGGCGTTGGGCGCTGTTGGCTGACGTTCACGTTGACGAAGTGTACAGCGAACGGCAGCAAAGAGCGAAGAGCGCGCACAAATAGCGACTGGCCTGGCCTGGCCGGGCGTTTGTCGTTAGTGTTGTTGGCGCTGAGCGTTAGCCAGCAATGCTTACAAAGCATACATATTTGCGGTACATATATATGTATATGCACACATATACAAATATATATACATATATATACACTTTCGTAATCTCTTAGTTTTGTATACATATGCTCTTGTGTGTGGGCGTTTGTGCGGTGGGCGGCGGACAGCTCGCCTGTGGAGGGCGAGAGCCGCGTGTGTACACACATGTAGCGCACAATCATAGATACAATCACACCTGCATTGCCACATACACTTACATATAGTAGGTGTACATAAAAGCGAAAACTAAGAATGTATTGTACATACATACATATATAGTGCATAGTTCGTCAGGCGCTGAGCTGAACCAGGTACTCTAGGACGATTTGCGAACTCGATATCTACTTATATCTACTATATATTTATATGTATATAAATATATATGTATCTCCATATACATACATACATATAAGGAAAATACAGACATACATACACATATAAGATTTACATATGTGTTAAAATTATACATAACTCTACTTGTTAGCGTTCCGAGGATCTTAGGATGCCAAGCGATCTGAGCTCCTGATCGTTAACTCCGCAACTGGTCTCTCTTCTGCTTTCTTTCAAGCAGAGTCAGCTAAAATTACATTAAAATCATCTTCCAATGAGATATACACTGCGCGCCATCAGATTAGCGCCCACTAATCATGCTGGTGGTGAACGAGGACAAGACGAAATATCTGCTGTCATCAAACAAACAGTCGTCTCACTCTCGATTTGGCTTCAACGTCACTGTTGACAGTCATAACTTCGAAGTCGTAGATACTTTCGTCTATCTGGAGCCAGCATTAACACCGACAAGAACGTCGGCATCGAAATCCAACGCAGAATAACTCTTGCTAACACGTGTTACTTCGGACTTAATAGGCAGTTGAGAAGTAATGTCCTCCCTCAACGAACAAAGACCAATATCTATAAGTCACTCATCATCCCCGTCCTGCTATATGGTGCAGAGGCATGAAAAATAACAACATCTGATGAATCGGCGTTACGAGTTTTCGAGAGAAAGGTTTTCCGGAAGATTTATGGTCCTTTGCGCATTCGCAACGGCGAGTACCGCAGTCATTGGAACGATGAGCTGTGCGAAATAAACGACGACATTGACATAGTTCAGTGAAATAAGAGACAGCGGCTATGCTGGCTAGTCCATGTCGTCCGAATGGATGAAAACACTCCAGTTCTGAGAGTATTCGGCGCTGTACCCGCCGGGGGAAGCAGAGAAAAAGGAAGACCTCCACTCCGCTGGGGAGATCAGGTGGAGAAGGACCTGGCTGCATTTGGAATCTCCAATTGGCGCCAAACAGCGAAAAGGAAGATCGACTGACGCGCTGTTGTGAACTCAGTTATAACAGCGTTTGCAGTGTCAATTTGACATTAAAGCATAAGAATCGATTAGTTTATTCTTAATATATACATATACTATATGTATATTGCTTACCACCCTCGTTATTGTAGCTTCAGCAGTTTGGGAGATGTTGTATCAATAAATATATGTACCAAGTTTTAACAATATATCTCAGCTTATAATCAAGTTACAGGTTGCACAGACGGATTACAACTCGTCTGGTCATCCCGATTTATAAAGGGTGATCCATTTCGTGGTTCACAACTTTTTTCTTTGGAATTTATTTTTTGAAGATTATCTCTGTCAAATGTTTCCCGCGGCTACGTCTCAGATGATCCATCCACTGAATCCAATTTTCGATGACTCGTTCGGCCATTTCGACTGTTCACTGGCGAATGACAAGCGTGATGTTTTATTTCAAGGTCTCAATCGAAGCGGGATTGTCCGCATAGACTTTAGACTTTACACATCCCACAGGAAATAGTCTAACGGTGTTATAACACTCGATCTTGGTGGCCAATCAATGGCTGATAACGTAAAATTATCTACTCACTGAGGTGTTCTCTCAATAAATGCATTGATTGGTACGAAGTGTGGAAAGTGGCGCATTCTTATTGAAACCAGAAATTGCCGAGATCAAGAGCTCCTATTTCAGGCATCAAATAGTCTGCTATCATGGTGAAATAATGGTCGCCATTGAGCGTGACGTTCTCACCGGCATGAAGAAAATCCATATTTCTTTCAACGGCCCACAAACCACACCAAACTGTGGTTTTTTCTGAATGAAATGGCAGCTCTTGAATCTCTTCAGATTGCTCTCTTGCTTGTTTACATACCCATTGAGTCAGAAATGTGCCTCATCGCTGAACATAATTTGGTTCAAAAACGTCAGATCTGCTTGGAACTTTTCAAGCGTCCATAGAGCGAAGTGATGTCGCTAGAGAAAGTCGAGCGGCTTCAGTTCTTGCACAAGCTGTATTTTTTACGCTTTCAATTCAAGATCAAGTCATTCAGTCCGAGTTGTTGCGAACGGCGGCGAATCGACTCTCAACGGTCTTCGTGTTCACTCTCAGCTACGGCTGCTATATTTTCTTCACTGAATGCTGGGCCTCAAGATGAGTGATGGTGTTGCGAATAGCACGCCCAGTAGACCAATTATGTTAACCACCAGTAAAGCGAAACGCGCGAAACACATTCTTTATAGAACGTGAATTTTCGTAATAAAGTTAAACGTTGTTCAGGCGCAAGTCTTTCCATGATGATGCCAAACAATACTGAACAAAAATAACAGGACAGCTTGAAACGACTCACACGTGATCTGTCAAAATAAGCTATTGAAAAAAGTACCCCTACTTGGATAACCCGTTATATAGGCTTTGAGAATAAACATTACTATGTAAGGTTAAATTTATTCTCGTTTAGAATTTCTCTAATTATTATTTTCTTTTGTTCTTTTTCAGAAAAAATTGACAGCAAAATCATGGCACCGTGTTTTTATGAGACATGCCTGCAGTTTATAGCAAATAAAATAACCATACGTGATGAGGATAGAGAGGTGTACTTGAAAGATTTCGACATTATACGAGATTATATCTTGAATGGCATGTGTGAAGTGGACAATGTTTTTAATACGCTCTATAAAGGACCAAGCTTGTTTGGTAAGATAGTTTAAAAACTGCAGCAAGCATTCATACATACATATGTATGTATATACACAACTGTGTCGAGACGTACACGTACACAACGTGAGACCCACTAAATTCTATTTCTTCCCAAATTAAATCATCGTGATTTCTTAATATGCATCATCACATCAAGGTACTCAGCAGGGAACTTAAATTCTTTAGCATTGCCACAATTTGTGGTTTACTAATAGAGGTGTGACAGTAAGTGTTTGTCGGTTGTCAAATGACAAACCTGTGTGAGTGTCTCTGGTATGTTCTTTTCTACTTGTCTCTATCCTTTTGAACTGCTTTAATCTGCACGGATCAACCAAGTGTACGATATCTTTACGACGTATATCTCAATAATAGTTTACGAAGCTCGAACCAAGCCATTCGTGAGTGACTGCAATCAGTACTGATAATTGTACTTAGGAACCTTTAGGTATTACATATTATGTAATAAGAATGTACGATACGAAGAGCAACGCAACTCTTCTCCTTCCCTATTGGCTTAGACACCGCTTACGCGGTTATAGCCCGAGTCGTTCTTCCTATTCGCTCAGAGATTCCAAGTGTACCCAGGTCCTTCTCCACCTGGTCCTTGCAATTGAGTGGTGGTCTTCCTCTTTCTCTGCTTCACCCTCTCATAGCTGGAGTATTTTCATCCATTCGGACGAGATTCACTGTACTCTGTCAATGTCGTCGTATATCTCCTACAGCTCATCATTCCATCGACTGCGGTATTCGCTGTTGCCAATGCGCAAAGGACCATAAATCTGCCGCAGAACCTTTCTTTCGAAAAGTCGTAACGCCGACTCATCAGATTTTGTCATCGTCAATGCCTCCGCACCATATAGCAGGAGGGGAATGAAGAGGGACTTAAAGAGTTAGCGTCTTGGACTTAACTTTTCAATTACCTACTCAGTCTGAAGTAGCACGTGTTGGCAAGAGTTATTCTGTGATGGATTTTGAGGCTGACGTTGTTGTTGGTATTAATGCTGGTTTCAAGATAGACGAAATTATCTATGACTTCGAAGTTTTACTTTTTTCAGAGTACCGTAAAAACTATATTTATTTTTTACCGACACTAATGTACATCCTTATAACTATATATGAATATACTATATTGTTTGTGTATGTATTTATGTCTGTAGGTAGCTACTCAAATAATGTGCGTATCAAGTATCCCAGCGAATTCGATGTAATATTCAAACTGAGTATACCTTATTCATCATATATTAATGTGGAGGAGGATGAAGATCGTCCCGGTTTTGTCAACTTAGATTTTGAAGAGCTTATGGACGAGCTCTACAATTGTAACGGTTATAATGATGTATATAATCGCATGTTTGACCTTGTTGATCGGAATAACCAATACCTAAATCGTTCGAAGCTGCAAACCTGGCTTAAAGGTGTTATGGAAGATTGTTTGGATGAAAATGGATATCGTGTGCGCGGCAATTGGGGTGATATATATACATTGATATATACAAAACGTGGACTAGCACATACAATATATGCTAAATGTGCTAGACGCACAATTTCGATTGATTTTGTGCCGGGTATCTGCTTCGGCACTGCTGACTGGATTGACGTCAGATATGGTCAAAAATTCAGGTATAAATGTGAACAATGGTACGCCGTTCCGAAGCCAACACCTGGCCCACATGAGACGCGTTGTTATGCCTTTATGATATGTAATCCCAAAGTGGAGCACGATCTTTTATTGGGAAATCAGAATTTGAAAGTAGTCTTTCGTCTCTTAAAATCGTTACGTAATGCATACGGCATGCGTTGTTTAAAGAGTTACTTTATAACGACCACTTTTCTGTGGGAAATCGAAATACAGAGTAGGAATTTCTGGAACAACCCATTACATATTATACTTGAACATGTAAGTACAAGAGTGTTTTTTATGATCTTATATTCGCTAAGTAATCTTATATTTACATAAAATTTGTAAAGTATACAATGGACAAAAAGTTTAATGAAAATATGAGAACGGTCCGTTGGGTAGTTAAACTACGTAAGGTGGTCTTAGTGGAAGAGCACTTTTTTCTTGGTCAAATAAGACCGTTTTTTCTCCAAATCGTCGTCATATTGGCATAGTGGAAATCTGTTAACGTTATGTCCTTTTCCATTTAGTCGATGTAGATCACCGCAAATCGCTTGAGTTCCGTAGAGCGCAGGTTCAGTCGTTTGGAAAGTCTTCCACTGTTTTGGAGTAGGATCGGCGAGGCTAGTTCACTATTTCAAGTGTTCTTTGGTCTCTGATGAGTACCAGCCGATCCCTGTTTTCTCAACGGTCAGGGAAGAATACAGAAATACCTTCTGATTGCGCTTAAATACCATCAAACACTGCTCACGTTTGAGCATGTTGTCCATAATAAGCAAACTTGACTCCCATCGCGCCGAGAACTTCCGCTTGCCCAATACATATTTTGTACAGTATATGAGCCATTCGGTCTTTTGACATGCCTACTGTCGCACCTTGAATCGGCGGTTTTCTAATAACATGCCGTGGTTTTATCTCACATTAATTTCTCTGTATAAAACGCTATTTAAGTTTACGAAAATTCTAAAAACAAGGCTCAAATCACCGACTCATATTACTATTATTCTTAAATTATTATTGTTCTTAAATCTCTACGTCCATCTTGCTCACGCACGCGGTTAAAAGTCGGATCGAGCTGAAGGTATTTCAGGCAAACCTCACAGTAAAAGTAAAAAAAGCAATAAATTCCGAATGGTAGTACTACTTTTGCCACCACTGTATATACACGATTGTTTTGTCACACAGTTGCTTTGCAAATCAGTTATTATATATACCATATAAATATACATATGTAGATATATAATTAATAAGGTACGTTCGTATGCAGATGCTTGAAACTTTGGCCAGTGACTTTGAAGATGAATGGTTGCCATTCTTTTGGAACAAAGAACTTAATCTCTTGGATAACTTAAACCAAGATGATATAGAAAATTGTGCCTATAAACTACGAAAAGCCTATAATACGTTAAGACAATATAAATTCGAACCTAATCTTACCTACAAGCGCTGTCTAACTCATTTCGAGGTAATATTTTACACTACATTAATTTATTATAATCAGATTTAATGTACATATGTATGTATAGCCACATCGTGTCCGCATCTCTTAATATATTTATGTATGTTTCAATGTTGTTTTTTTCTCTTTCTGTAGGTTCCATAATTTATGGTTTTGCCAAGTTGGAGTCTATCTAAGATGACAAAGATATCCTTAATTCTGATACTAAATAACTTAGCATATACATACATACATATATGAATATTCGTATGCATTTATCTACATAAATATGTTTATATCATATGTTTGAAAACTTGAATTATTCTTTGAAATAAAATAAATATTTTATCAAAAAATTGCATAACATTTTATCTACGGTCTTGGATAGGAGAAACTTTATAACTATTGATATTACCTAACCATAAAATCATAACATATACATATACATACATATATACTATAAAAATGGTAAGCTTATTTAATCTCTTTCCAAAAGCGCTATCATGTATTTAAACTTCAATAAAGAAATTTAAATAGTCATAACCACACACGGACCTTAACTTACACCTTAATTTCAAATCAAACAGAAAAATATTATAAATACATACATATGTACGTATGTACATACATACCCGCAGAATATATAAAGCAAACTGATAGGAAAAGGAACTGGCACTTCAGTACTTCACTTGGGACTTGCTAACTTCAATGGTATTAGCTGCGGGAGCCATTGTCGACACGTAATAAAGCTCTTATGTCTTCCTGCTACTGGTTTTCATTTCCCGTACCACGATACGACCAAACGCTTCAAAATATAAACTGGCGGAAGGAAATTGCACAAACTTTAAGAACTATTCAGATTAGAGATGCGTATCTCAGACAATAGTTATCGAAAAAAACTATCGATTATTGTATACAGCTAAATACGGAAAAATTCATTAAACGTTTACATATTATTTTATAAATAACGATTTTTAATAAAACACCATTTATAAAGAAGAAAATATAATTTCGAATATTATGTAAAAGACGGATTTTACAATTATCGTAGATGGGTTACGAAATTCAGGCTGCAAAGGAAGAAGTAAATGCGCATTATGCATGGATGTAATCACAACCACATGGTCTCATACAACAGAAAAAAACGGAGCATTATAAAAGAATTTAAAATGCATTTTCTCTTTACATTAAACATATTACTAATTAATAAAATTATAAATTAAATATTGCATATTTTGAATAAATAAACAAATTTGAGCACTTGGCAACATGGTTTCAAAGGTCGAACTATTTTACCGTTTCTGCAAAATGTCATTTGAAATTTATCTTTGAACGTGTTTCATTACACAATTCGTTGTATTAATATTGAGTATTTTTCTAAACATTATAAATAAAATATAATTAATTTATAAACACAGTGTTGAACGCTTAACAATGACAACTGCCGATAAACATATTCAAAACTTAGCAAAAACTCTTCTAGTTGAAGAGGAGACAAGAAGCTATCTTGAAAAGGATTTCGAAATAATAAGAGCTTATGTCATAGACTTATTGTTAAAAGATCCAATAATCGGCAAAATGCTAATAAATACAAACTATCCTGGTAAATATTTAAAAGACTTGAATTGTTCCCTAACAATTATCATGTTAATTTGCAGCTAGTAACTTTAACTGTTCGTTGGTATTGGATCTATCACACTTGATAACACTTGGTGCAATTAAAACGAAATACCCATCGTTCATTCGATTAGTTCAACGTGGACGAAATAGAGTAGATGGCACGGAGAAATTGCCATTCTTTAGTAATGGCGAAAATATTGCTGGTGGTGTTATAACGAATATCGTAAAGGGACTTTTAAAACAGGGTTTAGATTTTAGTGGTTATTTTGTGCGTGGTCACTTGGGCGATATTTACGAACTGGATTTTAACTATGAAAATAAAAACTTAAGTAACCAGAATTATGATGGTAGAGACGGTGAATGGCAAAATAATTATATCATGCTGAAAGCGTGTAGCGAAGAGATTACACTGAATATACGTTTACGTGTTTTAATAAAATTTTGCAGCAACGAAAGTCCTAATGATTTGTTGCCACATCCGACGCACAATTTAAAAATGGTTTGGTTAGCCGCTGCCGATGTACGTTATATGGAATACTTTTCGTTGTGCGCACCATTAAGTGAACGCGAATTGGCTTCTTCACCAAACAATTTGATCGCATTGCGTCTATTACACTCACTGATGGTTGGCAGTAAAATATATGTAATAAAGAAAAATCATTTGGAATCGATTACCTATGAATTGATATATACGAAAGCACCTAAAATTACACATAAACCAAAGCAGACTGTGCTTGATATTTTAATTGCAGTAAGTATATATGTATGACTATGTCGGTATATACATATGTACATAAATTTTTTTTCACCTTAACAATTCCTTTTAGAGTTTACGACGCATATTATATTATTTGGACAAAAATCGTTTTCCGTACTATTGGAACACTAAAGAAAATCTATTGTTTCTCATACGAAACCATGATAGACTATCGTATACACACAGGTGTTTGCGTACATTATTGACTAATATAAGCAGCATGCGTAGTAATACCGGAGTGACATATGAAGAGGTTGAATCATTTTTCGGTAATATAATTCAAAATTACGAATGTTTAAAAAGTTAAACGTTTCATAATTTATTTGCAGGTGTACAAACTAACGCATATGTGTACAATGTGGATGATTTTGGTGTTTACAGACATTTTTCTAACATTGCGTAAATGATTAATTTACGCTAACATTGAATTTTTGAAACCTGAAATATTTCGTTTCGATTTTAAGCATTTTAATTTTTTGTAGTATTTTTAATTAAATGCATCACTTTATTTTCAGAACATGAAGTATGTATATATTCGTATATATCCTTGTTTATAAATGTCATATTTATGGCCTGAGTGTGTAAACACATGACTTTATATACTACGAAAATGCTTTCAGTATTAGATTTTTTTGTTATTATATGCCAAGCATTTTAATTTAATAAATTCATGATTTCCGTTATATAAATTCTATATCTTTTAGCATTTGTTGGTTTTTCATACGATTGGTAATGCTGTTTTGTTGGAACTGTAATTGTATTAAGATAAGAACGCTGCTTGCAATGCTATTAACGGTCTACGGAATAAGAAATAATAAATATGTATGTATAACAATAATTAGTTTTATAAAGTCGAAAAAGAAAATGTCAACATCCATATTGGTGAATAACGTACCGCATAGAGCAAAAAAAGATTACAAGTCGTCACTTTCCCAACCAAAAACGAATATGTGTTCTGCATTTGCCAGTGCAGGAATGCTTCCAACTTACTGTGAGCCGCTTTGGAGCACGTTAAATATCGCTCACACATTCTGACTTCATGAGTGCAATCCCGTCGCTGTAAACAATCGTGAACATTGTATGTATGTACTTATATGTAAATCTTGTGAAAGTTTATAAATTGTATTTGTTTTAACGTAACAGAACTTACTTCCCTCTGCGTTACATATCCATATACCGCGTATATGATTACCTTATAAATTCGCGGCAACATAAATAGGATTATGAATATATATTCTTTGACAGTTGTTTTTGTTTCCGTTGCCTTTTGACACATCAGAAATGTCATGTTTGTAAGCATAGCGAAATCATGGAACAAACTAAACCCGCTCACGACGCCAAACACGTCGTTTACTTGTAAAATCAGTTGAATATAGCTTTTACAATAATCGATTAGGCGCGAAATGCGCATTTCAAATTTATGCTGATGCTTCAAATCCACTGCTAAGGCATATTGCTGTTTCAAAAGTCGTTTTATTAGACGGTAACGTATGCGTAGCAGATCCATCTTGCCCAAATGCAGAAAAAATATACAACTTGGTGCAAGAGTAATGCTAGCATAGCTCAGAGCAAACACAAATGTTGTTACATAATCACAATTGCAATTCGACAATTTAAATATATAAATAAACGAAACAGTATAATAGTAAGTCATGCCAATTAGGGTAAATATTGTAAATTTACGCATTGTTTTATGATAATTCCATTTGATATAGTTGAAATCGATTTGCATTTGTGCGTCCAGTTCCTTGAATTCTCGAAGAAACTTCAAATGTTTGTATTTGTTTGTTTGCATTTTTATGCAGACAGCAATATACGTCATCGCACTCACGAAACATTCCAGTACGAGTATGAATTTAAAAACTGGTGATAAGCGGTTGAACATGGCATTATAGCTTTCATCATCCATGTATTTCAGTAGTACGCTACCGAGAAATCCAAATATTAAAGATATTTGTATAAAATTGGTGTAAATAATGTTGGCCTTTGTTAATTGAAATGATTCACCACGTAGTTGAAAGCAAAGACAGCCAGTATAGTATAAGATCATATAGATCCACTCGAAGCAACAGTATAAACTGACATTCTTTATTCGCTTCGTCAGGACTTTCATCTTTTACTATGGCGGTGGCACACTTATCAACTTTCGGTAAGCAACTAACAAATTGTATAGAAGAGTTTAGTTACTTAACTGTGGTAAATTGGACCTACTTTTGTGTATGTAATTAATTATAATTCAATTAGATCAAAGATATGCTCGTTATTAACTCCTATCATAAATGACACATGCACCGTTTAATAAGTGACTTAACCGTTAATAAATTGCAGTTGCGTATGCATCGATAAAAAGGGTTATATGTATGTATATGTCTGCACGTATGTATATGTACCTAACACTACAAATTTTGTAGAAGTTAACTGCTATAACGCCATATGAACACACATAAACAAATGGACTTCGTTTAAATAAGTGATTTGTTTTATTGTATTTTTTATTAGGTATAACTAAAACTGCTTAGAAGCAAACAGTGTTGGCGAATGCAAATTGTACTCTGTTCAACTGCTTATTATGCTTTCTTTTCCTTCTTGTCCAAATGTCCGTTACTATGAGCTGGATTATGATTGTGATTACTATTAGTGCCACTAGCATTACTATTTGTGTTTCGCAATGTTTTTTGCAAAACGTACGCGTCCGCAGGTTCAATTCGTTTGTAATAATGTTCCTTGGTCTCGACAATTTCAAAACCAAATTTCTTATAAAACGCTATAGCGCCTTCGTTATTAATTTGCACGTGCCTGTCAAAAAGATAAATAGTACAAATTAATTTTAAGTATGCATGTAAATTTTTAAATAAAAAACTAAACTTACAGAAAGATACTGTCAAAGTTTCCATCTACTTTAGCGTAATTGAGAATATGTTGGAACATCACAGTGCCGATGCCGAGACGTCGATATGACGACAAACAACCCAAAGTCATGATATATAGACGCCGTTGATTCTCGGAAGTATCAATGCGGCAGCACACTGCCCCAACTACGATGTCATTATAGTATACCAGTTTTGCCAACTCACCAGCCTCCAGAACATCTATGTAGAATTTTTCGTTGTACGAGACAGGAAATACAACAGAGTTGAGCTTTTTCAGTTGCTTAATATTAT
The DNA here is from genome assembly GCF_024586455.1 of Bactrocera neohumeralis. Lineage (NCBI taxonomy): Eukaryota > Metazoa > Arthropoda > Insecta > Diptera > Tephritidae > Bactrocera > Bactrocera neohumeralis. Next base: position 27,474,018 of record NC_065921.1, read on the forward strand.
GTGGCGTTACATCGCCCAATTCAATATTTGACCTGTACACATATGAATAAGCAAAGGGGAATGTTAGCGATTGTTTTTAGGTTAATGTTTGACAATGCTTTATAGTTGAACAAACCTTGTCATTTGAACTGCTTATATTTAAGATTTCGATTTATTTTAGTTAATAACTTGTTTTATTTTATTGTATCCTGTTATGCGATAGGAAATTAATCAAAATATACAGTAAATCTTAACTCCGAGAATTTAGAAAAGTTTGAGGGCGCTAGGCGGCGAATCGCATATTTCCACTGACAATTGCAAACATCTGATGTCAAATGTCAACAGTGATGGGTAGAAATAACAATAAAATAATAAAAGTTATTATCTATGTATGTATATATATTTAGTTATTTGTTTATTTTTATAAAAAATCAAAATTTTTAAAGTTTTAATAAAGCTTGCGCTCCATATTTAAAATAAACTATAAGAGTTAAGATTTAGTTAACAAAGTGATGCTCAATAAAATATGGTAACATTACATCAGTTTGAGAGCCAATGAAATTGCATATTAGTTCATAAACAATCGTCGCGCTTAAAATGCTTATTGGATTCGAGAAAATATATTAAATGATAATTAATATAAATGTAGGCCTACTAGGCCATGTAGATTCGGGTAAAACCACTTTGGCACGTGCCTTGAGCACTATTGCAAGCACTGCGGCATTCGATAAAAACCCACAGTCGCAAGAACGTGGAATTACATTGGATTTGGGATTCAGTGCTGTGGTCGTTGAAGCGCCGGCAAGATGGAAAAGCGTTTCACCGGATGTCGACAAAGTGCAGTTCACTTTTGTGGACTGCCCTGGACATGCAAGCCTCATACGTACTATAATTGGAGGCATGGAAAACTTACATTCAGTATGGTCCATATTTTGATAAATCAGTTTTTTTAAGGTGCACAAATTATTGATTTGATGTTGCTGGTCATTGATGCTCAGAAGGGAATACAAACACAAACGGCGGAGTGCATAGTTATTGGCGAGTTACTGCAACGAAAATTGATCATGGTTGTAAACAAAATAGACTTATTGGAGGAAACAACACGCGTTGTACAGTTGCAAAAACTAAATACGAAACTGCGAAAAACGTTGGAACAGACTACATTCGATACTGAAAGCAGCATTTTCAATGTTTCGGCAGTGCAGAAAATCAATATCGAGGTAATAATCAAATACACTTTTAATATTCGCATTACTAAGTATTGTTTTTTTTTGTAGGCTCTTTTGGAAGGAATCCTGTCACAAATAGAGTACCCTAATCGGAACATAGATACACCCTTGGTTATGTATACTGATCACTGTTTCTCTATAAAGGGCCAAGGCACTATTTGTACCGGCACTATAGTGCAAGGTAGTATTGCTGTAAACGATCTAGTCGAAATACCAGTAATTAAGGAGCAGCGCAAAGTGAAATCAATTCAAATGTTTCATCGTCCAGTACAATCGGCAGCAATGGGCGATCGGGTAGGAATTTGTGTGCCACAATTTAATGCAAAAATGTTGGAACGTGGCATACTAACAAGGCCAGGATATTTGCATAATATTTATGCAGCATGCATACGAGTGCATCGAATAAGATTCTACAAATTTGCAATACGTTCTAAAAGCAAATTGCACATAACAATTGGACACGACACAGTGATGGCAAATATTACTTTATTTAGAAGTGTGATTGATACAACAAATGAAAATTTCGACATAAATAACGAATACGAATTCGTTGAAGAGCTCAAACCAGCAACAAGTCCGCAAACGGAAGATTTGATATTTGCTTTATTGGAATTTCAAACACCCATACTGGCGGACACAAACGCCACATTAATTGCGGCAAAGTTGGACTTGGATGCACAAAGTAATTGCTGTCGTTTGGCCTTTTGGGGACGTATGCAATGGTACACACATGCCAACAACTACAGTTTGGATGTGCTGCCAAAATTCAAAGTGTTTAAACATAAATTAAAGCAGGGCTTTATACAACGACTTGTAAATGAGAATGAAGCCATTGTTGAAAATTTGTTCTCTAAACAAGGTAATCGTGAAATCTATCTAGGCAAGAAAGTAGAACTGTCCACAGGGGAAATAGGTGTTATCGAAAGTACTTTTGGTCAAAAGTCGAAAGTGAAAGTGCATTTCATTCATGGTTTTAAAACAGATACGCTGAACGAACTAAAAGGCGGTCGTCTTAGTAGTGTAAAAGCAATGCTGAAGTATAAAAAATATATTTTCAACAAGCAACTATCTCTGGTCCAATAAAAAAATCGTATTTGGTGAGTTTTATTTAAAAATATTAATATTGATACAAATTGTGAGATTAGAGTAGTATTAGAGTGATTGTCAAAGGATTAAAAAGTTTAAACTCTATATCAAAAATATTTGCGAGGGTAAATATCGATATGTAGTTTACAATATACTCGTAGTACACATATACATAAGTGTATTTGATTAACAGCTGATTAGTTAGCGGAAATCTTAGTACAAATCGTTGGACTTCGTCGGTATACGAAACTAAAATCTGTAAGGTCTTGCAATCGGCGCATCTAAAACTAACTAAGAAACTTATCTAAATTTAATTATTTAGGATTATTATACAAATATCTGCTTTAAAATTATTTTTAAATTATTGAAGTACCCATGCGAACATATGTATTTACTTTTAAAAATTTGACAGGGATGTTAGATTTTCGGTGTGTTTATTAAGCATTGTGGATATGACCGACATATCAAACACAGCTATGTACTAACATTTGAAAGCCACTGTAAACAAATAGTCTCGTCAGCTGTTTTCTTTGCTTTAAAAAGTAGCTAATCAAATCCTTGGAAACATCTTTTGTCTGAAATGTGAAAAATTCTTTGAGACATTCAAAAAATATAAAAAATAAAATATGGAGTGGTTCAGTACAATAATACTAGTTTTAATAAGTGTAGAAATAACACAGCAAATCGATTACGATTGTGATGATTTATTAATGGGACAATATCTATGTCCAGATCCAACAAAAAAACAAATTGATCCCAAAACTCAACAATTTTATGGTTGTACGAAGGAAAATAAGGCGCGAGGTAAGCCACAATAACAGTAAATTCAAAGTATGCTTTTAATGCCTATATTTCACCTATTTTCTACTTCAAGTTTGGTGCTTAGCCGTAGATGGCATTAATTGCACGGAAACAGGCAACAACACGTTTACGCGCGAATTGTCCTGTAAATGGACGTAAGTTGAGCAATAGTTCATCAACAATTTTGTTCTTAACAATTGCAAATTTTCTTTTTAGCAATGGCTATCACCTCGATACCACACTACTGCTGTCCGTCTTTCTGGGTATGTTTGGTGTCGATCGCTTCTATTTAGGTTATCCTGGTATTGGGCTGATAAAATTTTGCACGCTCGGTGGCATGTTTCTTGGCCAACTAATTGACATTGTGCTCATTGCTACACAAGTTGTGGGCCCGGCAGACGGTTCAGCTTATGTAATACCTTACTATGGTGCCGGTGTGACAATTGTACGTAGCGACAATTCCACATATCGCTTACCACGTGATGACTGGTGAAAATGCAATAAATAAGACATATTTTTAAGCCATATGTTAATTAGTAATATAAATTGACTGAGCATGTGCGTGTGTACGTTTATAGAATTAGTAATGTGTTTTCTAACAAATTAAGAACAAAAAAAAAACAATATTGAGTCAAACAAATGTGTGAGTTATTAATCTTGATGATTATGGATATAATTAACAGTAACGGATCCGGATTTAGTTAGCAACATGTTTAGACACATAAAATGTTGCTAGTGTTCTTAAAGACCTTCGGAGGTCATTTTAATCCAGTTCGGCGTTCGTTACGCACACACATACAAAAAATTCATATTGTTCACTCCATAGTGCTATGAGTCAATGGGTAATGACTAACGGAGTATTTCCGTTTTCTATATGCGTATATGGTATGATTATTAACGTATCTGTGTCGAAGTGCATGTATGTATGTATGCCGGCGTTTGTCAAGTGCTAAAATTATTTGTTAATGAAATGGGATAATCAATTGTCTAACTAATTTCGAATTTTCTAATTGCATTGCTGCAACAAGTGTCAATCATGTTACTTTATGGCTTACAAATTGATATGTAAGCACATATGTATGTACATACATACACTTATAAATTTATACGCATGTGTTTGTATGCGTTGTGTTTTCATGTTTGTTTGTATTTTTCTGCCACGCGGCCATAAAGAATTTAATTTTATTGCAACAGTTAAAAGATAAGTCATTATTAATTGCGCTAACAACAATAAAAACAAACACTAATTCAAATGTCATTCGCATAGGCATACATAACCTCAAAATTAGAAATTTTTTTGGCACTTTAGGACTCGAAAATTAATTTATTGACATATGTATATATATTTGTGTGTATGAATATATGTCGATCTTAAGATGTACACATATACACAGGTACATACATATATGTATATATTTATGTACATAAAATGCGCAGTTATGCACTTGAGTTGTTGCCGAATGTTTGTTGTTTTATCTCCACAGCCAGCGGAAGCTGCTTCCTGCAATATGCCACCTCGTGGATTCGCGGCAACTTATGCACAAACAACAAAAATATTGTTGTTTTTATTTGAAATTTATTTCGTGTTTCTTCCTCTATTGCGCTTTTAAGTTACGCTATATAAAAGGTGCGCAAGCAAAGTGAGAAATGAAAGTGAAATTTGTATGGTCTGCGGCTCGCGGTTTTCCAGACTCGTTGTCTCCCGCAAGCAGCCGCCGCAGTTGGCCTTCCTTTGAAGTATTGAAGCGCACATGTGATACGCTTGTGGTGTGAATTATTATAGTTTTCTTAACTATTAATATGTATGTACATACATATGTATATATGTATATTTCCGCTGATATGGATATGTGGTGTTGAAAAGCGGTGTCTCCAATAAATTTGTGGTCTCCGTTTTAAATGTGTTACGTCTTGTTTTTTGAGGTTTGAGTCTAGAATTTAGAGAATTTCGAACTTTCTAGTGCCTGTCTATCGTTGTTGTTGTTACTTATAACGGTTATCAATCCCTGTTAGGATGGTAAGGGTCATCCAGGTTGTTGTCGACGTCATCTAGCGGAGTCACAGGAAACGTGCTGTTTCGACGGGGTTGGACCACAAGGAAAGGGGTGTTAGATGAGTAGGGTTGACAGGGCATACAAAGAGGTGGCCAGTGTTATGCGGAGACTCTTTGAATGCAGGACATATGTATGCATGTATATTGGATATGTCGGGGTCTATTCTGGACAAGTACGAGTTTAACCTGCTACAGTATCCAAAACGAAGCTGCGCTAGGGTCACTCGCGATTCTCGCGCCAACTCGAGCTCTTCGTCTGCGATGGGTGGTGATTTGACTCCAAGAACGCCATTCACTGGAAGGGAGTCGGTGAAGGTGTTGATAGCTCCACTGTATGGTGGTCAGTACCTGACGGAAGTTAGTTGCGTCCGAAGTCTGGTCGGCGTACTGTTCGATGTCGTCGACGTAGTTAAGAAAATACCTCTTGATATTCCTACGAGGCGGTTCCGTTCCAAGCAGGTGGCTGCAAGGGTGATTTCTACGAAAACATCTTAGCAGTAACTGCATGGAGAGGAGTTCATTATGCGTGCAGTGAGGAAACGAAAAAGGTCGGAGAGATAGCCGTTTACTTTTGAATACATGCCATCGATTCCATTGCCCGACGTCAATATCGTGCAATCATCAGCGTACGAGGTTATGTAAACTCCCTCTGGAGGCTGTGGGAGATTCGAGTTGTAGAAGTTAAAAACTAGCGGGAAGAGGACACCACCCTGCGGAACCCCCTGTTTAATTCTTCTCAGTTTAGATGTTTCATCTCGAAATAGTACGGATGATTGTTGACCGTTCAGGTAGTTCATGGTCCACCTCTTCAGTCCTGGAGGTAGCGTAGTTTTTTCGATGTCCTGCAGTAGCGTTGTGTGATTGATTGTATTAAAAGATTTTGACAAGTCCAACGCTACGAGGATCGTTCTCTCACAGGGTGGTTTCTGGTTGAGACAACGAACTATCTGAGCGTTCATGACGCTAAGTGCTGTGGTGGTGCTGTGCACTTTTCGGAATCCATGATGGTGGTTGGCTAGGCTCAGATGGTGAGTGAAGGTCAGGAGTAACAAGGTCTCAAGTGTCTTCACTACTGGGAAGAGGACTCCCCTTTGTTGGCGGGTTTCCCAGGTTTCAGTAGTGGGACCACTCTTCTGACTTTCCACACATCGGGTATTTGAAGGGTGGTCAGTGACAGGTTGAGGACCTTGGTAAGATAGCTTACTCCCGTCGAGCCTAGATGCTTTAGCATAAGCATGTTGATTCCATCGGGGCCAATGGATTTGGAAGATTTTGATTTGTTGATAGCCTTCTGAACCTCCTCATCGGTGAAAGTAAGTGGCGCGCAGTCGTTTGGCATTTTGCGCAGCCGTCGGTTAACACATCGCTTGGTTTTGTCTACCGAAGGGTGCAGTGTAAATTGCCGGCTAAAATAACTCGCGCACTTCTTCGGGCCCGAAGAGGCATGAGCATTGAATTGAACTTCAATTCGGTCGTCACGTCTCTTCGGGTTGGACAAAACCTTGACAGTAGCCCAAAGCTTACTCACACCGGTGGAGAGGTTGCAGGACTTCAGGTGCTCTATCCATTTCATCCGCTTATGATGGTTTACCAATCGCCGAATCTCCAAATTGAGATCCCTTATTCGGGGATCTCCAGTATCGGCATGGCGTAAGGTGTCGCGCTCATTAGAAAAAACGGCTGCTTCGGCTGGGAAATTGGGGCTAATCGACAAAATTTATTACCAAAATAATGCTTTTGCATCTTCAGAAACGCCCTATAGTCCGAATCAAAGTCGCTATTACTGCTTTGAAGCAGAGTATCGAAGAAGACCCGAATGTGTTCATCCGCCATTGCGAGCAAACAACCGGAGCTGTGCCTATTCACTTTAAAATATTTTGCAGCAGCATCTATGTTTACGGGCTGACAAAATCCAACTCGTGCTAGAATTGAAGCCGAACGATCATCAAGCGCGTCGCACAATCGGTAAATGGACCCAAAACGAGAGCCGAAATTCTCGATTTTTACAAAAAGATTTTGTTCAGCGAAAAAGCTGACTTTTTGTTGGAAAGTCACTGTTTGGTGTGCTCTAGATCTCGTTTGGTGGGCAGAAGGAATTATTTTGGTCCATATTTCTTCAAAAATGGAGTCGGCCACAATGTTATAGTCAATTGGTCAATAGTCCGGTTACATAAACTCTACAATTGTGGAAACCATCTCTTGCTATTCCCTTGCCATATTTTACGTTTTCATGCACTGGTTTGATGGCGTGATATTCCGTCTAATTCAAATAATTTTTGAGAATTTTTCCGCTCCAGATTTTGTCTTTTATTTTCGCGTGTCCTTGAAAAGCATTTTTTTTTATTAAATATTTGTTTTTTTCTCTCTCTTTGTTCTAATTCAGTTAATTTGCAGTACACCCCATTAGGCTGGGCTTATTGTAGATAAATCTTTATGGTGCCCGACTATGACTGACATTTCGCAGTAATTTAATCAGTGTCCGTTGAGTAATTGCTGCAGACAATTTGGATTTATTGAAGCGCTGCGAAGACACATGTATTTTCGGTACTTCTTTTTGTTTGTTGCGACCGTTTTTTCCTATTAATTATTGTTGTTGTTGCTGGTGGTTAAGCTGATTGACCATTGGATGACGAATTATGGAGTTGCTATGGGAGCAAAAATGATTTACAACACGAGCAACTGACATGTCATATTATAAATGAATATGCATATGTATGTATTTATATATGTTTGTATACTTGTGTGTATATAAAGCTACATAGAGCTATATACTCTCTTAAATAGATATTGTACAATACCATATATTTATACTCTCGCAAAATGTTGTACAGGGTATAATGACATTCAATGTTTGGTACCTGATGAATTTCAAGAGTTCTACATCGGAGTTGAGATAGAGCTGGGCACTCGCAGAGGAAGTGTAGCGGCCTTTCCCTACTCCTTCCGAGTTGCCGCCTCAGACTCAGCTAGAAGGGCTCCTGACTTGGGCCACTTCTCTGCTATTTCGTTGCCGAAAATGTTCCTATGACCGGGAATTCAAATTATGGAAAAGTGGCATGAGTTTAAAGCCTTCCTACATTTGTTGATCACGCTATAGTTTTTCTTTGACGATGAAAAGGTTAGCAATGCCACCTGGCTGTCCGTGTACCATATATGGTAGGTTTCTGTATCCTCTCGTAGTCATTCAGTAAAACACCACAGGTCTTCTCTATGCCTAGTATTTGCGATTGGAAAATGCTAGGAGTTTGGTAGACGGATGAAGAGAGAGTGAAAACAAGTTCCTCGGATATGTCCAATTTGTTTGCCAAATAATCGTCATTAGCGGAAAGTGTTGATTTTCTTCTTACAGTCAAGGAAATCGGTGACTGAAGCTCATCGAGAACAGCAAAAAGTTTGCGGAGGTGCTGCACCAAGTGAAACAACGTGCCGTGATAGATTTCGTCGCTTGAAAGACGGCGATTTCGATATTAACGACCATCCGCATAAAGGAAGACCAAAAACCTTGGAAGGCGTTGAATTGGAGACGTTGCTCGTCGAAGATCGCAAAAAGAGCTTACGTCAGCATTGGGAGTCACCCATCAAACCATTTCAAAGCGACTTCATGCGCTGGGAATGATTCAGAAACAAAGAACTTGGGTTCTTTATAACTTGAAATAAAGGAATGTTAAGCGTCGCCTTTTCATCTGTGAATAATTGCTCTTAAAGCAAAAAAGAAAAATTGTTTCTTCATAGAATCGTAAAGGGTCATGAAAAGTATATTTATCACTGCAATCCGAAGATAATAAAGTCATGGAGACTGCCTGGGCATGCTTTTTATTTGATAGGACCAGGCCGACGTTCTTTATTATGAGCTACTGAAGCCAAACGAAACTAACAATGGGGAATGGTATCGATGTCAATTGATCGCGATTGGGCCGAGCACTGCGCGGCAAGCTTCCTCGAAACCAGGAGAGGCGATTCTGAAGCATGACAACGCTCGGCTTCACGTTGCCAAACCCGTTAAAATGGTTAAATGTGAGATTCTACCCCACCCATCATATTCCCCAGATATTGCACCGTCCGATTATTATATGTTTCGGAGTTAAGTCCACTCACAAGACGTCATCGCGAATTTGCTTGATTCTTGGATAGCATCACAGAAAGTTGGGAAAAAGTTGTGATTAGCGATGGGAAACACTTCGAATAATTCAATTGTAACTATTTTCTTATAATAAAATTGCATAATCATTAAAAAAAACAGCGAGAACTTAGTTGCGCAACCAATATTAAGCGTGATCCATTTCGAGGTTCCCTACTTTCTTAAAGAAAAAACACAGAAACTTCAAATTTAATATAGATCAGATGGTCCAACCGTTGAGTCCAATTTTCGATCGAATCGAATCGAATCGATTCTTCTAGTAACTGGCGAATGACACACGTGATGATTTGCTTGAAGGCCTGAATCGAAGTGAGTTTGTCCGCATAGGGTTTAGACTTTACATATTCCCACAGGAAAAAGTCCAACAGTGTGATGTCACATGAACTTGGTGGCCAAACGACCAGCCCAAAACGTGAAATTATCTGCTCACCGAAATGTTCTCTCATTAAATCCATTGATTGATGCGATGTGTGGGAAGTCTGTTGAAACCAAATGTCGCCGAGATCACGAGCTTTAATTTCAGGCATTAAATAGTCGGTTATCATGTCGCGGTTACGTTCTCACCGGCATCATATTTGATTAAGTATGGATCGATGATTCCAACGGCCCACAAATCACAACATACCTTTTTTTTTCTGGATAAAATGGCAGCTGGTGAACCTCTTCAGGTTGCTCTTCGTCCCAAATGCGGCAATTTTGCTTGTTTACATGTCCATTAAGCCAGAAATAACCGTCATCCCTGAACAAAATTGGCTCTTAAATGTCGGATTTTCTTGGAGCTTTTCAAGAGCCGATAGAGTTAAGCGATGTCGCTTGGGAAGGTCGAGAGACTTCAGTTTCTTACCCAAGCGTAAGTGTTTTCATGATGAAATGTCAAAGAATACTGAATAAAAATAATATGACAGCTTGACCCGATTCACGCGTGATCTGATTGTCATCGATTCACAATTTCGTCAAATAACAACTCTTGAAATCCTTTGGAGCACATTTCAATATAAAACTTTTCCAAAGCCTAAAAAAATTCCCCTGTATTTTATGTTCGGTTGCATCCGAAGTTTGTGGTGCTTCCTTACTTCTTATAATATATATTTTTTTTTGTTTTGTAGTCATTTCTCCTGCGCGTGTGCGTTTGCCTTTATTCGCTTCTGGTGAATGCAATTAGTGAAATCGATATGGTCACCTTGTCTGGCGACAGTCCACACGACGAAGATGGAGTACGAAAACAATAAATTTTACGAGTACACTCTACACTCCTATAATTTCATGCAACCCGCACATTTGTATGAAAGTGCTAAGTGCTGCTTTGTTAGGCTGTGTTTGTGTATGTATGTGTGTGTGTGTGAGGTGTAATTCGATGTCAGTGCAATCCGTTAAGTTCCCAGAATGGCTTAATAAATGGCCGAGCAACACTAATTAATGTACGAAATCCTTTCATTGCCGTCACATAGCCGATGACTCAATTAATGAAGAGCTGACAAAAGTTGCGGGTGAAAACATTTCATCTTCCACGAGGCTGAATCGCCAAGAGCTTCGTGTTAATAGAAGTAAGGATAAGGAGTTGTCGGTGGCAGAGATTTCGTTTGAATATCTATGCCTCCTATTTATGAGATCTGTCCGAAGGTTTTGCAATTGTTGGGGTTTTGTTGTTTCTGTTTTCTATTGCTTCGGTTCGTGCCGGAACCCATGATCCACCGCGTTCTAAAAAAGATCGAAATCTGATTGAATGAAACCTTACTTTTCTTGCAGAGCTCACTGGCTATGTAATTATTTCCTGCCTGTTAGAACCTTAAAGAGCTACAACAGATCGACTGTGCCAACTTTAACACCAAGCTGTTCGGAGATGGACCTTCCTATCCGCAGGGAGCTGTTCTTTTTACTTGACTGTTCCAGATATGCGAAGTCCACGAGGCACTGAGCATTATAATACTACCAAACTTCTACGGAGTTTCGACAGAGAATTCTACTCGTATAGGTCTCGTTACGTTGGTGGTCAAAAGGTCTTAATACAGTCAGCAGGAAGGTCTACAATATCTGTAGTTGCTCCCTCTAGTTTCAGCTTTTTTGGGATTTTTTTGACGCTCTTTACCTTGCTTGAGGGTGTCACAAGGTTCGGTGCGAATTGCAAATTATCTTCTAACAAGTTTAGAGCAATCTTGTATACGCTTATATTCTAAAAGTACCTGCATTTCGCAGAGAAAAAGATTAGTCTTCTTGATATAAAGAATATCTCTCCCCTTCAACATTTCGATACCACTTTTGTAGTACGATCCTTTGCTTCAAAATATGTATGCCTCAGTTTCGGCGATCATTTCTTCATTCGATGAAAATTTCTTCCCAGTGATCATTCTTTCGAGGTTTGAGAATCAGCAAATAATCGCTGGAGGCCAGATCTAGAGAATGTGTTTGATGCGGAAACAATCCGAAGCCCGATTCCAGAATTTTTGCTTTCGTTTTTACTGACTTGTGACACGGTGCATTGTCTTGGGGCAAACAGCACAGTAGTGGCCGTTTTTCGGCAATTTCGTTTTTCATACCATCCAAAAATGCTATATATTATAGTCGCTGTTGATGGGGACTCCTTTTTTAAGGTTGTCAATAAAAATTATTCCACGCGCATCCCAAAATACAGAAATAACATTGCCAGCCGACAGTTACGTCTTCCACGCTTTGGAGCGGGTTCATCATATGCAGTCCACTGGGATGATTGCCTATTGGACTTCGGAGCGAATTGATGTAGTCATGTTTCATCCATTGTCACATATCGACGCAAAATATCGAGTTTATTACGCTTGAATATCTCCAGACATTGCTCCGAATCTTGAACTTGTCGTTGTTTTTTGTGAAAATGATCTCGCGCCGCACACACTTTGCACAAAGCGTTCTCATACCAAAATATTTGTGAATGATTTGATTTACGCGTTCAGTTAATATCTTTACCTGTTATCTCGAACAACTTCACTTTACGATCATCCAAAATTATTTTGTGGACTTTTCTGATGTTTCTTTCGGTAACAACCTCTTTTGGTCGTCCACTGCGTTCAACGTCTTCGGTGCTAATTTCACCCCGTCTAAACTGAGCATACCAATACTTGATGATTGATTTTCTTATGACAGTGTCCCGAAACTCGTCATTAAGCCAAGTTTTTGCTTTAATTGTATTTGTTCGCTTCGAAGCGCAATATTTTATCAACGAAATTCCTTCCATTTTTTTCAGTTTGACAAAGGTTCCTTCATTCAAAAAGATATAATTCACAAACTAATGATTCAACAGCTGTCGAATTATTCACGCACCTATTGAAGGCGTGAATCTATGTGCCAGACCGGAGACTTTTCAATTGATCTGTTAGTCCATCTGTATTTGAGGTATAGATTTGAAATTTTGCAACTGTCTGTTTCTACCAAAGAAGCTTCTAATTTATCGGAAATTCCGATATCAGACCACTAAAGGATATAGCTATCATACAACTGATCGATCAAAATCAAGTTCTTCTGTGGAAAACTGTTTTATTTGATAGGATAATTTACGAAATTCGCGGCGGGTTATTGTCTAAGGCAATAATGCTATCTCCGAAGAAATTCGACAATGATACAATCGCTGACGATCAAAATCGAGTTATACAAAATATGTGTATATATTTTTTTCCTTATTAAGTAGCATTAGTTCGACTTCAAGGTTGGTTTTATCAAAAAAAAAAAAAACGTGACTAAAAAGTAATCCTTGGCCGGCTACCTTTATGGATTTAGTTATCCATCTGGTTGTCATAAGAAATGCACCTGTGAAAGGTATTATAGCTTCGTTGCAGCCGAAGCTAGCGTTTTTATTGGATTACAGCTATAAACTTTTACGCTACTTTTACAAATGACCATAGGCCGCATTGTTGCTATTGTTGTTGTTGCAATCGCTTGTTTACATTTATAGTTCGCGATCTAAAAATAAAACTTTTACAAACACCATTGAACTAAAAATAACAACAAATAAGAGATAAATGCAAATTAATACAAATATCTCAGCAGGCAACGGTAAGGTGTTAACGCAGACACTGAGACACTCTGACATACATGTGTGTACGTAGATAAAAGGCGCTAAGCCGAGCAGCCAAGCTCCGACATTTGTTGTGCGGAGGTAAATATAACCCACTAGAAATGACATACAAACATAGTTATATATATATACTTATATGTATATACATATATAGGTATATGTAATCACGAATTATAATTGAAATCGACTGTGGCGAACGTAAGGTGGCGATGATAAATGTATTTATTAAACGATTAGAGAGGTCCAATATTTGATTACCCAAGCGGCAACAAAAAACAGAGACTGAGAGAGACAAGTGCATGAAAGATAGCATTATCTGGATCCGATTACAAATATGGGTGATCTTAGTCCACTATTGCGTTAATATGGCGAATATTTTAATTTCGGGCTGAATGCCTGACTTTATGGTTGATATTTCTTATGCTGGGTTTTTCAATAGGAATTATTAAAAAAAAATACTCACAAACTGTTAAGGAAATTCAAATCTTTTCTATTTCATGTGAAGTACAATCCATTAAGTTCTGAATAGAACACCATTAAAATTTCCTCCACGACTTCTTTTGCAGGAACGAATCCGATGAACACAACTTTCGAGTATTTTTTCTATTAAATCAAGTCGTAGGCCAAGAATAGCATGAATCGTTCAAGTTCAATATTGACTACTAAAGCTTGAAGAGAGTCTGATTTATTGCTAAAGATCAATGACTTCAAATAACCCCACAAGAAGTAGTCTAATAGTTTTAAATTACAACTTTTTGGAGACCATTCAATGTCACAATTTCTTGAAACAATCGAAGCTCCAAACTTTTGTCGCAATAATTTGGTTGTTGCACGTGCTGTGTGGCACGTAGTCCCGTCTTGTTGGAACCAGATGTTGTCAAAATCAACTTCTTCCAATTGCTACCATAAAAAGCTGGTTAACATCGATCTACACCACTCTCTATTGAGTGTAAGGGTGCCACCAGCTTCATTTCGAAAGAAGTGCGGACCAATAATTTCACCAGACTAAAAACCACAGCAAACTGTCAATTTAGGTGAATGAATCAACAGTTTGGTTTATTTGCCCCACCACTCAGACGAAAGTGAGCGTCATCGGAGCAGATGATTTCCTTAAAAAATCGTTATCGTTTTCACGGTAGTCCAATGGCTTTAGTTCTTGAGTGAGAACCATTTTATTCTGATGCAAGTGCAAAACTTTTCGCAAAATTCGCTAGGTTGTCGTTTGAGACAGTCACAATGCTTGAGAACGTCTTGGAATCGACAAATGGCGGTCTTCAGCAACACCTACCTGAACGGCAGCAATATTTTCATTACTTCTAACCGTCCTTTGTGTAATTGGCAAATTGAACTTTATTTTTATTTTTCTTCGCCAAGCGCTTCTTCTTTTCGCTATTTGGCACCAATTCGAGATACCAAGTGCAGCCAGGTCCTTCTCCTACTGATCTCTTCAACGGAGTGGAGGAATTCCTCTTCCACTGCTTCTCCCGGTGGGTACTGCGTCGACCTTAAAACCTTAAAAGCTGGAGTGTTATCTACCATCCGACAATATGACATTGCCAACGCAGCCGCTGTCTCTTGATTAGCTGGACTATGTTGATGTCGTCGTATGAAGAACTTCGCTTTGAAGCGGATTGTAGCTAGACGTTCATCCACCGGTTTGAATGCCAAAACTCGGCGACGGAGTCTCACGAATCCCACGCTCGCAATTTGCGCTCCTTAATATGACCACTGTAGTAAATGCCACAAGCACCTATTCGCCTCAGTCTTTGTCCCGTCCATCGGAATTCTTGGACGGTGATAATGTCAGCCTTTACTCTAATGAGTACATCAACCAGCTGGGCAGCGGCACCTTCTCAATTAAGGGACCGGACGTTCCAGGTGGATGGCCTTAAATCGTAATCCTTAACACGTCTTTCATCCGAGGCTGTTTCCTTCTTTTCATTGGCAGTGTTTCATACGTGGCGTGTCCCAAACCCAGCGCACAACCCTGGGGTGAAGATGTTTTGGCTACCCAGAGTATACTTGGCCTAAGACCGGAGGTCGTGAGCTGCTTGAGCCATATGTAAGAGAATCGTTTCTGGCCACGCTCAAGAACAGCACTGTGAAAATGGATGAAATCGATTGACTACCACTCCCACTTGCCATACAACAATTTTTAAATTCTATATGATTTTTTCCCTTTACAGTATGTCGACATTGACTATAGCTTTTCAAGAACCCAGACAGCAAATATGTGGAGCTCAGTGCTTCTTCTTTTTGAAACATTTTGTTGTAGTTAAATTGCATTTTATTATACCCTGAACAGGGTATGTTAAATTTGTCACGAAGTTTGTAACACCCAGAAGGAAGCGTCGATTTAGCCATGTCCGTCTGTCTGTCCGTCTGTCTGTATATATGCGAACTAGTTCCTCAGTTTTTAAGATATCATTTTGAAATTTTGCAAACGTCATTTTCTCTTCAAGAAGCTGCTCATTTGTCGGAACTGTCGATATCAGACCACTTTAACATATAGCTGCCATACAAACTGAACGATCGGAATCAAGTTCTTGTATGGAAAACTTTCATATTTGACAAGATATATTCACGAAATTTGGTATATGTTATTTTCTAAGGCAACAATATAATCTCCAAAGAAATTGTTCAGATCGGTTAACTATAGCATATAGCTGCCATACAAACCGAACGATCGGAATCAAGGGCTTGTATGGAAAACTTTCGCATTTGACGTGGTATCTTCACGAAATTTGGCATGGATTACTGCTTAAGGTAACAATATAATCTCCGAAAAAATTGTTCAGATCGGATTACTATAGCCTATAGCTGCCATACAAACTGAACACATGGTTACTAACAGAAAGGGAAAGGGTATCTAGCTTCGGTGCAACCGAAGTTAACGTTTTTTCTTGTTTTTTTTTTATTATTAAATATACAATATTTTTGTTTTTGTTATTGTATTTTCTCCACTTTATTATACCCGTACATATGTATAATACACCCATTCATTCATTGCTTCAAAATTAAATTTGCAATTAATTTATATGCATAATGGGCTGTGCTCCTTAAAAAACCGCGACAGTCCTTAACAAGCAACAACAACGTGTGCGATATAATTCATGTCGATAGACTTACATGCTCACATGTATATACACACGCACACACATACAGAGAACGCATTTTGCCCATTTTTATCAGCAAAACGTCTCATCTTTGTTGTTGCGCTGTTTATATGTGCAAATATTGGGAGAACTCGCGCAGCTATGCGTCTACCGACAAACACACACACACACACACACATGCACAAACAGAGTTATTATTTTATTTGATCATTTATTCATCGCTTCAATTCATTTAAATCCACATTTGGTGTGTACATTGCAAATTACGTAGAGCCACTTAAAGCCGGCCATACAAACACACATGCACAAACAATAATACATACGATACATACTTATATACATAGCAATGTATTTGCGTTTGAACACAATACGTAACTTGTTGAGCTTGCTTCGTCTTGCTTCTTTTTCCCAACCTTTTTGCGCGGTGCCAGTGTGGATAGAGCTGTAGCGGAAAATTTTCGCACTTTTTAGCCCCACCTGCCCGTTCACATGTAGGTATCTTACATGCATACATACAAGTATATGTATGTGTGTGTATAAAAAGTTATTCATTATCAAATCAGCAATTTCAATAATAGCAAGTGAGTAAATTCAAATTATGCCAGAACTGATCTGTTAGGCTAAATTCAGATAACGGTAATTCAAAACAAGTAAGAAGGGCTAAGTTAGTGTGCTTCGTCGTCAACGCCTTCTCGACCCTTTTTGAGTAATTTGTACCAATCAAAAACACTCGCGACAAATTATTTGTCATTTTCCAACATCCTGACCTTTTCAGCAGCAGACATGTAAGCACACAAAATTTAATGGAAATTCTTTGTTGAATTATTTCACCCATCGTATCGACCAGACACTACGGGGTCCGGCACTCGAACCAATTAAAAAAACCATGAATTCGGTTTGGAAAATTATTTTTATTTATTTTAAAGTATAAAATGTGTGAAAATAATCATAAATTCAGGACCAATTCACTTTTGCTCGATAAGACCACCTTTTGCCTTAATTATGGCCGGTGAGACGGTCAAAAAACGAATCGCAAGCTGCCCGAATGTGACTTGCCGGTATTTTGGCCCACTCACGGACAATGGCTTTCTTCAGCATCTCGAGACTGGTATATTTTTTACTTCCGATCTTGCTCTTTCTAGGCTTGAAAAGGGTCTGTTTTTAAGCATTTTACATTTAGAGTAGACAGTGCTACTGCGGTTCAGATTAGTAGTACGTATCACTTTGTTCAGCATTACATTGAAAAATATAATATAGAATCAACTCGTCTAAAAACTTCGGTCTGTATTGAACGGCTCGGAGAGGTCCTTCCCGATTTTAATGGAGGTTATGGTTGTGCTCAAAGGCAGGAAAGAGGCTTTGAAATTGACAAAATGGTGATGGGTATCGATCTGTCTGTAAGGGTCTTCTTCATGATTTTACGTATTGTGAAAATCGGGTTTACAGTCAATTTGTCAGGTCAAAAACCACACTGATAAAATCCAATCACACCATACTGTCGAATCAACCTTATATCCAATATTTAGGATTCCGCGATAATTAGCGCAGACTGCGGAACTTCCCTTCTTGTAGATAGGGTAGAGTACACTCATATTCCAATTATTAGACAAGTATTCATCCGACCAAATCATGCTTAGCAGCTAGATCATGCGCTTTTCCCGTTCCTCTCCGTCGGTTTTTAACAGCTCAGCCGGTGGTCCATCAGTCCCTGGGGCTTTGTTGTTAATAAGCCGCCTTAGAGTTGTTTTCTCCTCCTTTGCTGCGAGTTCTTCTCCATTCCTTGCAGCACTGCTTTCGCAATTTAGCAGATTCGAGAAGTGTTATTTCCACATTTGGAGTGTACGGTACTCTGTGTGTCTGTAATCAAGTTTACATAGTTGTTTTCACAAAAGTCAACCCCGGACTTGAAAGGATTTGTTTGCTGCCTTAACTTCGAATATTTATAATTTTCGGGTCGAACTCTCGCTAGCCATTATCTAAAGATCTACCCACGTACTTTTTTCAGTTCCTCTCCTCTTTTTGTTGGAAATGCGACTATCTTCCCTCCTCTCCTCGCGGTACCGTCGTTATTTCGCGTGATAAATTTGATTGCGTGTTTTTGATCAAAGAACAACCAGGTAGATTTATGGATTTTTAGATGCTGAAACCTAGTGTTACAAACTACTACTTCGCGCCGCGAAGAAATCAACTAGCCCCTCACCATTATCGGATCCGTCGATCCAAAGATGTCTTCTTTGTCCACCTTGGCGTAGAAGTCGCCGCGCACGATCTTAACACTGTGGCGGGGGAATTTCTCATACGGTTCCTCCAAGCGCTCGTAGATACTGTGGTCGTCAACGTTTGGGATGGTCAATATCCCAGACTTTCGTCTTCCTTCAATTGGAATTACATGGCGGATCCCAAACCCAGCGGCACAGTCCCACCTGAGGAGACAGTTTCGTTGATCACGTTTAAGTAGTGAACCGCTTGCTCAAAGACAGACGCTCGCATGCAGCCGCGCCTCCTGGTGGACACACGCTGCAACACTGTTGAGTCCTTAAACCAATCGGCCTCGGAGGGACCCCTTCAAAGCTCCCTCTCTCTTAGCCGTGACCCTCCACACGGATTGGTTACCGCATCTCACTCAAAGTTTTTCAGGTTGTCTTGGGTGTTCGACACGGAGGCAGGTGGTTACCGAAATTTCTCTATCTGTGCAGTGCCTCGTTCAGCCACTTTTAATTTATTTATGGATATATAAAATTTTAGCAATAACAATAACAAATTATATTTTATGATGCCTATAACATTTAATGAAATTTTTTAATAGACAGAAAATATGCAAATTACAAACATTGAATTCGATATGTAAGTAAAAAATTTATAATAGACACGGGAATGAACATACGAGGTGTGTTCAGAAAATTTTCGCTTTTTTTGAAGAAAAAAAATATTAGTTCGTCTACATTAAATCCTTCCAAAATTGAAATAGTCCCCTTTCGATATTATGCACTTAAGCCAGCACTTCTTTCAAACGTCGAAACACTTCTCGAGCTCGATTTTTGGGATAGTCTCTAGCTCTTTCATTGATTTTCATCTATCTTGAGAAACGACAGCCTTCTAAGGTTCTATTTATTTTGGAAATAGGAAAAAGTAACGTAAAAATTTGCGTCGATATGTGACAATGGATGAAACAATGGTTCCATCATTTCACTTCGAAGTCCAATCGACAGTCATCCAAATGGTCCATAGCGTGGAAAAACGCAGTAGTCGGCTGGCAAGGCTATTGGCGTCTGTATTTTGGAATGCGCATGGAATCATTTTTATTTACTACATTGAAAAAGGAAGCGACTATCGTTATTGCACCGTTTGAAGGACGAAATCGCCGAAAATCGGACAATGCACCACGAATTGAGCTTCGAATTACTTCGGCATCCACCGGATTCTCCAGATCTGGACAGCTGAACGTTATGTCAAGAGTTCAGTGAGCGGTTGCCAACAACCAGTACTACTTCTGCAGTACTTCTTGAAGCTCTCAGTAATTGCTTTGTTGTGGTTTAGCCGTCCAGGATGCTTTCTGGTATCGAAATTCATTACAAGATAACAACAAAACCAAACCTAAACTCTTCGAATTAACTGTCCTATTAGGTGAAAACTAAATCGTTCTTCAGCTCGTAGTGGATGCGCTTAGAACAAGACCTTAATTTTGCCTTGGGATTTCAAAGACAATACGAGGTTGGTGCAAAATGTCTCGCGAATTGTGCATTTCTTAAGAAAGTGTTTATTTATTCATGAATATCTATTTTAACTCGTGATGCACGATACCCCTGTAATCGAAGAAACCATTAGCAAAACCTCATGCCGTAGCTTCCGTTGGGATGATTGAGCTTAAGTTTTCACGTCATAATCATAAATGCCGCAGCTTCCGTTGGGAAGCTTTTTGTATACCTATAAGCGAACATAAGTTTTTGAGTTATGAATCTGTAATTTTCCACACCTCCTTTTCTTTTCAAGAAGTCGGAACCGCCAATATCCACTATACCATATAGCTGTCATCCAAACTGACCGATCAAAATCAAGACCTTTTATGGAAAACTTCTTTATTTGACAAGGTAGCGTCACGAAATTTGGCATAGATTATTTTGTAAGACAACTCTATAATATCTGAAGAAATTTTCCAGATTTGACAACTATAGCATATAGCTGCCATACAAACTAATCGGATAAACTCAAGTCCTTGTATGGAAAACTTCTTTATTTGACAAGGTAGCGTCACGAAATTCTGCACATATTATTTTGTAAGACAACTCTATAATATCTGAGGAAATTTTCCAGATCGGACAACTATAGCATATAGCTGCCATACAAACTAATCGGACAAACTCAAGTCCTTGTATGGAAAACTTTTTTGTTTGACAAGGTAGCGTCACGAAATTTGGCATAGATTATTTTGTAAGACAACTCTATAATATCTGAAGAAATTTTCCAGATCGGACAACTATAGCATATAGCTGCCATACAAATTAATCGGATAAACTCAAGTCCTTGTATGGAAAACTTTTCTATTTGACAAGGTAGCGTCAAGAAATTTGGCACATATTATTTTGTAAGACAACTCTATAATATCTGAGGAAATTTTCCAGATCGGACAACTATAGCATATAGCTGCCATACAAACTAATCGGACAAACTCAAGTCCTTGTATGGAAAACTTTTTTGTTTGACAAGGTAGCGTCAAGAAATTCTGCACATATTATTTTGTAAGACAACTCTATAATATCTGAGGAAATTTTCCAGATCGGACAACTATAGCATATAGCTGCCATACAAACTAATCGGACAAACTCAAGTCCTTGTATGGAAAACGTTTCTATTTGACAAACTAGCGTCATGAAATTTGGCACATATTATTTTGTAAGACAACTCTATAATATCTGAGGAAATTTTCCAGATCGGACAACTATAGCATATAGCTGCCATACAAACTAAAACTCAAGTCCTTGTATGGAAAACTTTTTTGTTTGACAAGAATATCGCCACGAAATTTGCACATATTATTTTGTAAGACAACTCTATAATATCTGAGGAAATTTTCCAGATCGGACAACTATAGCATATAGCTGCCATACAAACTAATCGGACAAACTCAAGTCCTTGTATGGAAAACTTTTTTGTTTGACAAGGTAGCGCCACGATATTTGGTGTAAATTATTTTTTTTTGGCAGTGCTTTAATCTCCGAACAAATCGTTCAGATCGGTCCACTATAGCATATAGCTGGCAAACAAACTGAAAGATTAAACTCAAGTTGAAGATCCTTTTATACCCTTTTATGCTATTAAAAATGCACATGTGAAGGGTATTAATGTTTCTTCATATTTTTCTTGCTATTTTATACACAAGTATTTATTGTTTTGTGTTTTTTTTTCTGCAAGAATTCACTTAAAAGTGGGTCAAAATGATATCTCGAATGCTATGCAGCTTATGCCAATGTCAAGCCGACTGCAGAACTTCAAAGCTGCCACAGCGAATTGTTGGCAAAAATTTCATAGAATAGCAAAAAAAGAAACAAATGTTTAAAAACCCAACAACAACGACAACAAACCATGCATTAATAAACTCATAGTTAATAATTGTAATCAAATTGTAGTTATGTTTAGCATTTAAAGCGGTTTGCTAGCACAAATGCACACAGGTAGATACATATATGTATGTGGCTTTGTATGTATGAGTGTCTATTTGTAATTGTGTGTGTGTGTGTGTGTGTGTGTGTGTCTCAAACAATAATTTTATGAATTTGTGTGGGAAGTTGGAGCGCGTGCATGCAATAAAGCGCTGCTGCCATTCCGTTCCAAGCGTTAGGTTGCTTGTGTTTGAGTGCATTTGTGTGTATGTGTGTGTGTGTGTGTGATTTTTCACGCGAATATTTGCGCGATTTCCCACGTTTTGTTACAAGCCAACTGGTTGGTATTCGATCGCCTGCCATATTTGTAAGCAATTAATCAATTATATGCCAAACCAATAAAGCGATCATCATGCGCATACTTGGCAACACAAACATACATACTTACACACACACACACACATTTATATATATACAAAGTGTTAATAACAATAATTGTGATAATAATAAGAAATTAAAATAATTTTGAATTCCTTCGCGATAGTTATAATGAGTTTTGGTGGGAGGTATTTAATTGCTTCGCAAGCAAAGCGCCACGGGTCGTCATTCAAAAGTGGAAAGTGTTTATTTTTAGGTTAGGGGATTCCACATTTGGGGGTTTCCCAAATTTACCCTTCCTTGGCTTTAACTATTTAAGCTCTTTTATGTTCCCCATAGATAGATTGAGAGATAGGAAAATTAAAGCTTTGCACTGAGATCTATAGTATAATGTGCCAGGAGCCAGCTGGGCGCGACTGAGATGATGTGATCCCTGTCCACGTAGATGAAACCTAAGGCCTTGAGCCTGCTTCTGCGAATTGCTGGGCAATCTAAAATCAGGTGCTCTTGAGTTTCCTGTTTTATGTCGCAGAATCGGCAGTTTGCGCAAGAGACTATGCACACGTTGGACAAGTGCTTTCTGAGCCTGTGGTGACATGTATAGAGCGCGACAAGGAGGTTGAATTTGTCCCGGGGGAAGTTGATTATTTCCTTTAATCTTGAAAGGTTGTACCCTCCCAGAAGTAACTTGACATGGCATGCTGTTCTTTCCACACTCTCTCCTCCGTGCGGAGCAGCTCTTTCATAGTGTGGAACCTCACTGCAATGCATGGTTCTGGCCCCATTATCCTGTGAACGCTACCGCTCATTGTCGACTACCCCTTTATGCCACAGCACCCAAATTAGGCGTACCCTAATTTGGCTGTTCAGCCTTCATATACCCTCCTTCACAAAAATCGATTTAACCTCATACGCTGAGATCGCCTTTAGTGCTGAAGCGAGCCTTTGCAGCTTCGATAGTTGAAGGCCTACTGAAGACTGCGTTGCCTTAGATGCCCAAGCAAACGCTCCATAAGTGTCTTTACAATCATGGTATACAGCCATCTTATGATACCTGGCTTGCAGTGGCTTGGTGGTCGTAAGGTTGAGTCTAATGTGAGGCCAAGAAATTTGAGCTCTTTAGACAACTCCAATTCCCTGCCACCGAGTGTTAGGCGCCTCAAGCCCGGAAGAGATCTTCGCTTTGTAAAAGGGACAACGGTTGTTTTTAACGGGTTGATATTTAACCCTACCGTATTGCATCATCCCTTTGCTGGACTTAAGATCCTTTGAACTATGTCGCAGACAATGTTCTCAAAGATTTTCGGCGCCTTCGATCTTAGATGGTTGTCCACAATCTTTTCCATCCCCTTTTGAATGAAGGATGTGAGACTAATTGGCCTAAAAGATTTGGCCACCGAGTAGTCCATCCTACCTACCTTGGGGATGAAGATTACCTTCGCTATTCTTCACGGTTCTGGGATATACGCCATCGCATCATCAGTACTATAAGGTGTGGCAAGAGATCTTGCATAACTTGTTGCAAAAGAGCTGGATTTGCGCCATTGTCAGCAAAATCTCAATCTGTCGGGTTGAGTTTTGGGCCCTAAATCTTTGAAAGAGCTAGAAGCAAGGTAATTGGTTAGTTACATAAAAGTTTTTGAGGTTAGAATGTCATAACAGCGATCAATCGCAATAAATTGAATGCTACTCTGAGTTTTGGTGATAAAATCTCTCATAGAACATGTTTTCACGTTGTGCCAGGTACAGATGTCATTCCCTTAGCAAAGATCTATCCCTTAGACGCATGGTTCCACATTCAGTAGCTTTGTTTATTTACGAATTCATAACATCCGATACATTATGGATCTGTCTTTATTAAGTACTTGTTTTCCCAGCGAGCCAAATGTTTCAACATAGACAGAGAGATCTTATTTAGCCGCCATCTAATGCTACACACGAGCCGCTACTCGGCTGTAGGATAATTGGCGATATAAAAATGGGGTTATAAACCAGTGTTGGAATAAGACAGTTAAAAAATGACTTGAATGAGTAGATTATTGAGGCAGCTACAATGAGGTAATTACCCGAGATGCTGCAATCTTAGTCTTACCAAAGCTGGACTGTGGAGGGGAAAGTGTTTTCACCTGATCTTCCTTATTGGAACTTTGACAAGCTTCGTCCGTCAAAATCTTTAGCCTCACCGTGTAAGTGTCAATGGGATGGTGGTTACTTAAAGAGCTAGCAGTTCTTTGGACCTTTTGTGTTTCACTCTGGGCCCGAAGGCTTTCACAACTTCACAGATGCTGGTTGACGACTAAAGCTTGCAGAGGGCGAGGCGCACAGATACAGTGCCCAAACGCATGAAGACGGGAGAACACCTGCTCGTTCCCATTCTGATGGAATTTAGGTAAACACGCCCTTTCTTGAAAGCTCATTGGCTTTACAGTTTCCGACAATTCCGGGTGTGGTCAGGCAACCAGAAAAAGTTTAATATGGATAAAACTTGATGTTACTCTTGAGGTCGTACATTGCTTGACTAGCTCTGAGCTTATTGTCAGCGAGCTCAAGCCTTTATGGCAGTTCGGATATAGGATTTTATGCATACCTCCCTAAAACAAGTCTCGCTTCGGAGAAGGACAGCTGGTGCTACCTTGATGGCTACAAGAAAGATAGTACAGTGGTCTGGCAGTCTGAAACAAAAGTTGATCAAGAGCTCTCCACAAAAGACTGCCGCTACAATCTCCCCTTGAGCTTTCCTCTATCTGTGAATAAATGCACAGGCGCTCTTTCTCTTTTTAAGTTATCAGGATTACAATCGAAAAAAGTGAGATTTCGGAATGTCCTTCTCTGGGATCATTCGAATTAGAAAAATTAGGCTTCTGGGGATGCTTTTAATAGTCCATACTTATCTATTTAAAAAGCTACTTATATTAGTTTGAATTTCGAAAAGTAAGGAATTCTCAATAAATAATAGCAGAAAGTTAACTTAAGCACGATTATATTATTTGTATTACCACTATGTACTCATACATGCATACCCCAAAAAATACGAAAATAATGATTAATCTCCGCTAGGTAACTGAAAATGTCGTGATCGTGTCATAGCGAATGCGGCTTTTGGCCAAAGATAAAAGTTTGGAAAAAAATTGTGAAGGTAGTATGTGTGTATGTGTAAAGATGAAATTGCACAAGAGGCCTGTTTAGATAAGTCTTCTTTTTCACGACGAGAAAATAATCAAAAAAAAATGTGTGGCATTCTCAAGACGTTAGTAATGCCTTAGAGTTATATACATATGTATATACCTATATATAACGATATATATCTATATTTATATGTTTATGTCAACCGTGGCAGTGCTGCATGCCAATATAAATACATGCAGACAAACCTAAACATAACAGATAAATTGAAAAGTCCCCGACCTACCATGTTGGAACAGTTTTTTTTGGCGAAAAAATTTGGAAAAAAAAATTTTTGAATTTAAATTAGGTAAATAAAAAAAAATTAATTAAGAATTTAGTTAAAAATTTTAATTAAGGTTTTAAAATTTTTATTTTTTTTTTACAAAATTTATGATTTATAACAAAAAATTATTTTTTTTTGTTTAATTAAAATTTTTAATTAATTTTTTTTTATTTTAAATTTAAAATCAATTAAAATATTTATTTTTATTTAAATTTTAATTAATAAAAAAATAATTGTTAATTAAAAAAAATTAATTAAATTTTAATTAAAAGAAATTAATTAAAAATTTTAATTAATTAAAAAATGAATTTTTTGGTATAAATTATAATTTTTGTAAAAAACAAATTTTAAAACCTTATCCAAATTGAGAACACTGCCAATAGAAAAGTCCCCGTCATTTTTTTGCTAAATTCGTTTTTTTACTATTTTTTTCTCTCAAGTCTGATGTGACAAGGGTGGGTGACACTAAATAATGGTGACCATCCAACTCTTCGATAGCATTTTGGTTGTACGATTTGTACTTTGCTTCAAAATGGGCCCCAGTTTCGGCGATCACCTCTTTATATGAAGAAAATTTCTTCCCAGCGGATGTTCTTTCGATATCTGAGAAAGGAAATAGTCGCTTGTAATCCGATTTGAAGAATACGGTGGATGGGGAAGCAAATCGAAGTCCAATTCATGGATTTTTTCCAATCGTTTTCACTGATTTGACACGGTGTTTTCATTGGTGCGTCAGCACTTTTATCTCCTTCAAATGCGGCACTTTTCGGCGATATCGTTCTTCGAATGACCCAATAACGCTATGTAATGGTCGCTCTTGATTGTGCTTCCTTTTTCAAGGTAGTCAATAGAAATTATTCCCCGCGCATTCCGAAATACAGACGCCATAACCTTGCCAGCCGACCGTTGCGTCCTTCCACGTTTTGGAGCGGGTTCAACGCCTGCAGTCCACTCGGATGTCTGTTGATTGGACTTCGAAGTGAAATCATTGAGCCATGGATTATCTATTGTTACATATCGATGCAAAATCATGGATTTATTACGCTTGAACATCTCCAAACATTGCTTCGAATCATCAACTCGTCGTTGTTTTTGATCAAAATGAGTTCACGCGGCACCCACTTTGCACAAAGCTTTCTCATACCTAAATATTCGTGCAGTACACGTTCTTTAGAGTTCCTGCTGTTTCGAAGAACTTCACTTTACGGTATTCCAAAATTATTTTTGTGGACCTTTTTGATGTTTCCTTCGGTAAAAACTTTGGGCGTCAACTGCCTTCATCGTTCTCGCTGATCATTTCGCCTCGTTCAAACTTAGCAAATCACTTTTCGACGGTTGATTTCTCTTTTGTAGAGTCCAGATAATGTTGATCAATCCAAACCTTACTTTCAAGAGTATTTTTTTTTCTCTCAGACAGCAATATTTCATCAACACATGAAATTCCTTTTTCTCAATTTTTTTCAAATTGACAAAAGTTGCTTCACTCAAAATGTTATAATTCACAAACTAACGATCTGACAGCTGTCAAATTGATACACGCGCCTTTTGAAGGTTAGAGCTAACTAAAAATATCGATTTAATTCTAGTCGCGCCATCTATGTGTCAGGCCGGGGACTTTTCAATTGATCTGTCATATATCTGGTATAGTATGCACCGCCTACGCTCTTTTATCTAACTAGATGAATAACCAGCTTCACAAACCCTCACATACACACATACCGCAAAGATCACTTGTGATCGTACCACTCTTGTTTTCATGGCCTATTGTTTGCTTGTTAACCAGTTGCACATAGCAACATACTCTACTTAAGCGCTCAGGCAGCTAACGACGACAATAAATGTCAAAAAAATACAACATTTTAAATATAGAAATATATGAAATTGATTACACCCTTAGTCTTCAATATGAATTATTACATGTCTAACATTTTTCACACCGCATTAATTTACCACACTACGTACATACATACATATATTTATATACATAGTGACGTATAAATGAGCTCATTAGCCATATAAAAATACAATGATATCAAAATGCGATTACCGAACTTTGGGAAATGTCAAATTGTTATTTCAGAAATTTATTTATAGCTCCAGGAACATATGTATGTTCTTATTCAATATTTCGTTGAATTTATTGCCTAGATAGGGTTAAAGGAATTTATTTAATTTATTTTCAAGTTCTAAAAGAACGCTTGACATACATTCTGATAAGTCTCGAACAAAATGTTTCTACCCTGAACAGCGTGATAAGATAAGATGATTTAATCATGTCCGTCTGTTTGTTGACCGACGCCTGTCTGTCTACAAACGCAAATTAGTCCCTCAGGTTTTGAGATATCGATGGAAATTTTGCACACGTCCTTTCATCTACAAGAAGCTGCTCATTTGTCGGAACCGTCGGACCGTCGGACCGTCGCCTGTTTTATTTTTTGCCTGATACTATGTAAAACAAGTTCTTAGATACCGTTTAAAACTGTCCAAATACAGGGTTTGTCCGGAACGTAATAGGACTGATTTTCTGGTCAGTTGTCTCAGAGCACCTGGAGAGTCAGGACAAACATTTTCGCGCGACGTGTTTCTGTGAGTGGTGCAAGCCGAAAATGCAGCGTTCGTTAGAGCAGAGGTACGCGATTAAATTCTGTGTGAAACTCGGTAAATCTGCGACAGAGACGTTTGATATGTTCAAGCAGGCTTACCCAGATGTTGCTTTAGCAAGAAGTGGTGTGTTTCGGTGGCACCAGGCCTTTTTGGAGGGCTGGGAAGAGCTCGCTGATAAAGACCGTGAAAAACGATGCTTATTGTTTTTTTGACATCAAAGGCATCGTCCACCACGAATTTTTTCTTCCTGGACAAGCCGTGAACGCACAGTTTCACTTGGAAGTCCTCAGGAGACTCAAACGAAGGGTCAATCGGGTCCGACAAGACATCGCAGACGATTGGAAGTTGCACCACGATAACGTCCCGGCTCACATCGCCTTTCTTGTATACAGCGACCTAAGCAAGGCGGTCATCCCAACACTTCCGGAGCCGTCTACGGACTTTTTTGTTTCCTTGCATGAAAAGGCCGATGAAAGGCAAGCATTTTGAGACGACAGAGGGGATCCAAGCAGCATGCAGCTCGGCTCTCAAGGCTATTCCGGAGAATGCCTTCTGTGACGCCTTCAATGCTTGGAAATCGCGCTGGCAGCGCTGCATCGACGCAGAAGGAGCCTATTTTGAAGGTTTTTAAAGAATTCTAACGATTGGTTCAACACATTTTTTTTTAATCGACTCAGTCTTCTTATCTGTAGCGGGAACGTCTTCCGCATTACAGTTTTCTTATTGTACGGTAAAACAATTCATATCTCGCTTCCCAATATTTAAAAAACATCTCGTTGCTATAAGTTGGTAGGTTTCCGTGAGAAGTTGTTTGTGAGGTTCGATGTCGCCTTAAGGGTACCAGCAGAGATCAACGGTTCCAAGAAAGACTGTTTCAATTATTACTTTGCCAATGCGAGGTTTCGAAAGTGGTTTTGATTATAGATCATTTCGAGGTTCCATACTTATTTTAAGAAAAAACACACAAACTTTAAATTTCATAGGCAATGCTTATTATCAAACGAAAGTACATATTTTGGTATTTATTTTTTAAAGGTTATCTCATAGGTTAGGTTATCTCGTCTCAAATGATCTATCCGTTGAGGCCAACATTCGATGGCTCGTTCGAGCATGTCGACTGGTAACTGGCGAATGACACGCCCACTGCTTCAAGGCCTAAATCGAAGCTGGATTATTGTCCGCATAGATCTTAGACTTTACATATTACCACAGGAGAAAGTTTAACAGTGTGATGTCACACGATCTTGGTGGCCAATCGACCGGCCTAAAACGTCAAATTATCTGCTCACCAAAGTGTTCTATCAATAAATCCATTGATTGCTGCGATGTTTAGAAAGTGTCGCCATTTTGTTAAAACCAAATGTCGCCGAAATCACGAACTTCAATTTCAGGCATCAAATAGTCGGTTATCGTGGCGCGATAACGGTCGCTGTTGACGGTTACATTTTCACCGACATCATTTTTGAAGAAATATGGACTAATGATTCCACCAGCCAACAAACCACACCGAACCGTTGTTTTTTCTAGATGAAATGGCAGCTCTTGAATCTTTTCAGATTGCTCTTCATCCTAAATGCAAAAAATCAGCCAAAACTGGGCCTCATTGCTGAACGAAATTTGGCTCTAAAGCTTCAGATCTTCTTGGAACTTTTCAAGAGCGAAGCGATGTTGCTTAGAAAGGTCGAGCGTCTTTAGTTCTTGCACAAGCTGTATTTTTTACGTTTTCAATTTAAGATCTCGACGTAATTTCGCCAAGTCATTCCATACGTCAGTCCGAGTTGCTGCGAACGGCGTCGAATCGACCCTCCACGGTCTTCGTGTACACTCTCAGCTACGACTGCTATATTTTCTTCACTGCATGTGGTCTTTCCGGTTGAATATTATCCAAAAATAAAGAAAATGGGCCGATTTCCTGGCAGACTAATATTTGAGCTTCGATTGATTTCTAGGACCGAGACCTAATCTAATCTCACTCCTGAGCGTGTCTACCGTTTATTTCGTGCAAAATTTCACAGAAACATGTTTAAGAAAAAAAAATCTTTTGGCATAATCTCTTCGACAGGTTTCGAATGTGCTTTCGTAGCGAAACAATGTATGTACTTGTAGGTACTTCCCCATATCTTTGTTCGTGAAAAAGGAAATATGATAAACTTATCGCTTGTATGGTACATCCGATGTGCGGCCTTCTTTGTGATCTTCGTATTCGGGCCCTTGCTCCAGAAATACAAGTAAATTAACTGTTACTAATGCCAAAATAATATCGCACATTCCAAAGAGTCTTTGATGGCATGTCTTTGATGTAAGCAATTTGCTTATATAGCAAAAAAAAAGAGGGTGAGTTGCTGACATATAAACATTATGTTGACGCATTCATATGTAAGTATGGTGTAAGTCGATACCAGTATCGGTTGGTAACATGATTACTTGATTAGATGCATATTTTGTATTTTGATTTTCTCATCAAACAAAGTTCACCGACTTTTCAAGCAGTTTAATGTATACAATAGTACAGTGGTGAACATATTAGTGTGTACAGTTTGGTAATGGAAGTAATTGAGTACAGTTAGAAGAGTAATTTTGGTATTCATTACTTCGGTTTGGGCAGCCAAGCAGCAGTCAAGGCTTTAACCTCGGTCAGAAGTGGCTTGAAAAGCAAGGCAGCAGTAGAGAGTGTCGCCAGAAGCAAGCGATTGCAATTCTACAAAGGCATCGAGGACGATCTGGGCATGAGTATAGCAAGGGAGAACCGGAGGACAAAACTGCAAAAGTCTTGTGTAAAACGGTAAATCAGAAATGTAAAAACTTTCTGCTAGCGCTGTAGGAACACGATTGAAATACTCACTGGTTACGGTCTGGAGGCATCACATGCTTACTGAATGGTTCCGACAGATCTAAAAGACTGCATAAAATATCAAGAACAAAGCAAGCAGGGAAACGCTGAAGCGTCTCTTGTGCATTTTTCGCGCATTGACAAGGCTACGCCTTAAGCATTTGTTTAACCTACGATGTGAGATATGAGAAGACGCTCGATGAGATATCAATAGTGTTGCGACGAGCCTATTGAAATAGGTGAAAGCACAGGCATCCTAAAGGATGACCTTTCCTCATGGACTTCATAACGGAACTCTATCTACAAGCTACAAGTAGCCTAAGTTTTTTCTTTGTTTAAATATTTAAACCTTTCAAGGTTGTAACCACCCATTAGCTTGCCTAGGAGCTGTTGCCAATGCTTCTCCCTACCCACTGCTGCGTCATTGCAGAACGGCTCCTTTATGGTATAATACACAATTCATTCACCGCAATGAAAGGTTCCGGTCCTGTCATGTTGAATTCTAAGTGATAAACAACCATTTGTTTGCCAGTTGTATTTCAAGAAACCTGGAAAACCAACCGCCGAAGACGGATCACTCTTCACCACGTCAGTGCGAGCTCTCTTATCGACTGCAATAACCGCTGTTTGAGCAATCAAAACATCGATTTGATGAGTCATCCACCGTATAGTCCTGACTTGGTACCGATTGACTTCTTTTTCTCGGACGTAAAATATGTATACATATACTATGAGGTCAACGATTTTAGACACCTGTAGACCTGATACTGCGTTCAGAGCGCAAGTTTTGACGATACCTCAATCAACGTGGCAAAATGCTTCGAAAATTGGTTGAAACGCTAGCAAAAGTGTATAGATCTTTATGGAGAACATTTTGAATAACAATAAAGTGATTTTTGGTGATCAATAACGGGTTTGTTGGATTGACATTTCTCTTCAGTAAGAGTTGCCATTTCATTATGGAAAGATATTGGTTTTGGATCCTAAGTCGAAATGATTAAAATTCACTACCGAAATTCGGAGTCAGTGGCCTCAACTTTAAAAGCGCTACGTCCAATTTATGGTCGTCATCATCGACCTGTCAGATCAACAATTGAGCCTCTAGTGGAAAAATTTGAATCCACAGGCACAGTACAAAATGTTCCCGTGACAGTGAGGCAAAGAAGTCCTCTTGTGTTGAGAATATTGCTGCCGCTAGCGCATCAGTTGAGGAAGACCGAAATCAGTCTCTCACACGTCGTTCTCAAGCGTTGGGCATCTTTGTGACGTCGTTGTGGCAAACTTTGCGAAAAGATCTTTGCCTACATTCTTACAAGATCAAATTGACGCAAGAATTGAAGCCGCTTGACCACCAGAATCGTCGTATTTGCGTGAATTGGGCTGGGCAACCAATTGAAAATGATCCGGATTTTCATCGAAAAATCATCTTCAGCGATGGGGCTCATTTCTGGCTGAATGAATGGCTTCGTCAATAGGCAAAATATGGGTGATAGGTCAGGCAGCAATCCACACGTACTCCATGAGTCACCATTGCATCCCGAAAAAATTACGGTTTGGTGCGGTCTTGTCATTGAGCCGTACTTATTCCGTGATGATCGAGACCGGCACGTTACTGTGAATGAGAATTGCTTCCGCTCAATGATAACCGAATATTTTTGGGCCGAACTGGATGATATGAACTTAGACAATATGTTCCAACAGGACGGCGCCATAAGCCATACAGCGAATGCCACAATCGATTTATTGAAAACCAATTTTGGTGAACGTGTCATCTAACGAAGTGGCCCAGTCAATTGCCCGCCTCGGTGGTGCGATTTGACGCCGTTAGACTATTTCCTATGAGGCTACGTCAAGTCTATGGCCTATGCCAAGAAGCCAGCGACGGTTGATGAACTTCCTACGAATATCGAACTTGAAATTGCAACAGTATAGGCCGATTTATGCTTGAAAACCGTCGAAAATTGGGTTCCGCGTCTGGACTTCACTTCCTGCAAGCGTATTTGTTTCTGTTTTCCAATCTTTAATCTCGAAATATAAAAGGCAACCCTCGTATAGTTTTATACGTGAGCATGCACGTATGTATGTAAGTATGTCGAATTATAATCAAAGTACAATTGAAATTGGGGCTTTCTAGGAATTTCACAACACGAGGTAATTGGGAATTTGAGAATTTCTGCCGCCACAGCGTTCTACATGCACAAACACGCGCTCTATACTTATCTACTATACTATATGTATTTACATATTTGAATTGCCTGCTTGTATGCCGTAACTGATATTGAGGTAATTTTGCGTAATTGTAACGGCATTTGCCAGCCGATTACTGCAGGGTGACACAAATATCTGATTTCAAAATGGCTCAAAGGTTTTCTATAGCAAAAAAAAGAAAATAATCATAATATTAATAATGTAAAACAAAAACAATACAAAAACCATATATTTTGCAATTAATCCAGTTAACAAAACAAAAACAACAAAAAACATAATCATTAACTGATAATCTGATAGCGTGCTAATACCGATCCCAAAAAGCACCTATAACTACTTATATGAGCTTTAATATACATACATATACATACA
The DNA here is from genome assembly GCF_024586455.1 of Bactrocera neohumeralis. Lineage (NCBI taxonomy): Eukaryota > Metazoa > Arthropoda > Insecta > Diptera > Tephritidae > Bactrocera > Bactrocera neohumeralis. The sequence continues at coordinate 27,507,899 of NC_065921.1, forward strand.
TACATACTACAAAGATGTATGTACATATGTATGCACACCACGCCGTGATTGATAATATAAACATGAACAAGTTGAATCATCATTGCTAATTTTACACACAACTTTATTAGTGACACGGTTTGAGTCTTCGCGCTCACGGCCCGCGACCGACAGTTAGTTAAATATATACTTTTGCAGATATACATACATACATACATATGTCGTATAAGTCAGTGATACGTACGAAATATGTTAATATGAATATGCATACATACTTACATACATATATTTACTTGCGCACAGACAAATCGGCATGGAATTACTTGAGTCAATTGAAGTGTGGTAATTGCAAATAATAATAACAGTAATGAAAATGGAAATAAATAAAAAAAATTGCAAATTAAAAATATTTAAATTTTTCCCAAGAATCAACGGCATTACTCATACGAAAGACAACCGATTACTTGCACAATGACGCGGACGACGATCGACGACAGTCAATGTTTGCAGCGGCAAAGCGGCGACACCCACAACGGTGACGCTACCGGCATAACTGCTACAAGCACTCTGAACAGTAGTGCCACAATGTGTACAAACAAGAAAAAATAAACTCAATTTCGGCTGCACCGAAGCATGCTCATAAAAAGGCTTTTGACTGGTCAGTTTGAACGCCAGCTATACTCGTATGCGATTGTGGTCCGATCTGCACAATATTTTTGGGATGCTTTGGAGATGCTTTGGAAAAACATGAGTTTGTTGAATTAATTTGGTGGTAGTCCATTTCGAGGGTCGCTACTCTTTCAACGAAAAAGCAGAAACTTCAATTCTAATGGTGAATGTTTTTTTATCATTCGAAAGAATATTCTTTGACATTTATTTTTTATAGATTATCTCTTTCAAATCTTGGCCGCAGCTACGACTCAGATGGTCTTTTCACTGAGTTCAATTTTCGAAGACTCGTTCGAGCATTTCGACAGCCAACTGGCGAACGACACCCGTGTTGGCATTAATCGAAGTGGGGTTGTCCGCATAGACTTTAGACTTTACATATTCCCACAGGAAAAGGTCTAACGGTGTGATATCGAACGATCCTGGTGGCCAACCGACCGGCCCAAACCGTGAATTTGCCCACTGAAGTGTTATCTCAATAAATCCATTGATTGATGCGATGTGTGGGAAGTGGCGCCGTCTTGTTGAAACCAAATGTCGATGAGATCACGAGCTTCAATTTCAGACATCAAATAGTCGGTTATCGTGGCGTGATAACGGTCACCATTGACGGCTACGTTTTCACCGGCATCCTGATTATTCCATCGACCCGCAAACCGCAACAAACCGTTGTTTTTTTACCGGATGAAATGGCAACTCTTGAATCTCTTCCGGTTGCTCTTCGTCCTAATGCGGCAATTTTGCTTGTTTACATACTCATTGAGCCAGAAATGGACCTCATCGCTGAACAAAATTTGGATCGAAAACGTCGGATCTTCTTTGGCACTTTTCAAGAGCCCATACAGCGAAGCGATGTCGCTGGGGAAGGTTAAGCGGCTTTAGTTCTTTTACAAGCTGTATTTTGTACGTTTTTAATTTAAGATCGCGACGTAAAATGCGCCAAGTCGTTCCATATGTCAGTATGAGCTACTGCGAAAGGCGCCGAATCGACAGTCTTCATGTATACTCTCAGCCTCGGCTGCTATATTTTCTTCAATGCGTGCTGGATGTGGTCTATTCGATCGAATAATGAGTACTGGATCTCAAGAGGGGTGATGGTGTCCGAAATTTCCTATTTTTTATCGCTGGTTGAAATGAAAAGTTGTTCTATTTCAAAGTGCTTATAGATGTAATATTGTGGTTCTGAAGTATTTTCCTGCTACCCATATATCTGGTCATCTATATCAAGGTCCACCAAAAAGGTAACATATTCATCTTCAGAAGTTGAGGATTTATTTTCATGCAGTCCACTTTTCGGATCACTGTTCTGTTCCTACATAATCGAAACGCATCCAGATTTTTATATGGCAAGGGAATGTCAGCTCGGCATCGTTCCTCGAAACTCCATTTCAGAATGTTTTCTGATGAAGCGCTCTCTGTCGTGAGTGTCAGCATTCTGTGTAGCTATGCCGTTGTCATAATATATGTACATTATCTCCCCCAGCGGACAGGAGGTAGAATTTTCCCGCGGAAAGTATGTATGTATGTCGTAAAATGCGACTAAAAGCAAATATGAGGGGCTTGCCGCAAAATTTCAGCATTGTCTTGTCAGAAATAGTGCTATAATACTCAGCTTGAACTGATATTATAGACTTTGCATGAGTTTCCTTCTAATGAAAAGATATATGAAGTTTAAGCGACATATTTCACCAGTCATTGAGTTTGATGGGTGCTTAATTGATATTAGCAAAAGCTACAAGGTCGGACCGGCGACGAAAATCTCATGCCAAGGGAAGCAGTTAGCCCTTGGAGTTCACTCCAATCTGCTCATTGGGGTGACTGTGGTTTATGCCAAATGGCAGGTAAAATTGAAAATGCGCTACAGTGGGGAGTCGCACTGTGGCCGGGTGCCAGACCCACAGCACGGCAGAGGTTTTAGGTCGACCTCGCACCTGAATAAGGTGGAAAAGCTATTCCTTTCATCTGACCAATTGGAACCAAATAATACTTGGAAGAAGCATTTATTATTTGGAGACCTGATCAACGCATTGTTTTGATTGTTTTGATTTATGTGTTTTTAAGCACCGTGGGATAAGATCGTCGAAATAAGGCCATTACCACGACAGTCGGGTCTACGTAATCGGAATGCACCCGGATTTTTATCCGGCCAAAGACAACAACAGCCGTCGTCGGCAGGTTCTCGCGTAAAAACACAACGACTTTTGTCAAAATATGGCAATCAAACTAGAGTAAAAACTTATATATGTAATAGAGTTGCCAAATATTTAAAAAAAAAATTAATAAAAATATGGTTTGCCACTCTCGTTTACACTTTAGGAGTGTTAAATGGTTTTCTGTTGTTGTGTCCCAGGTGCGTTGAAAATATACACTAACAACGTTCATACCATATGACCAGCAGCGCCATGATCAACAGCGCTGCTAACAGAAAGCATCTCCTAACATTACAGTGCATTTGAAAATTCAACATACACTGAAAAATAAATTTCCTTTCAAAAACACACGCGCGCTCTTTTCCTTTGCTGCATTTCAACATTCGCGCTCATTTCTATAATCATGCTGCTAACTTCGGCGCTCTATGTTAACACTAGCGCTCTTGCCACTTTGCAAACAGCTGTTAACGCGCTCTATTAACTTAAACGCACGCATGTAAGCCAACTACAAGTAATTAGTGGCCATTCTAACACATGAGTAGCAAATAATGCAATGCGTTGCATTACTGAGAGTTAATATAAACGAAGGCGCACAGCAGCATCTCTACCAACCAGAGTTAACATAACAGAGTTCCGAAGCGCTAGTGTAATAAAGGCACAATCGTAAGTCAACAAAGTGACGAAATAAGCATAAATGGCATTTAACAGTAACGCGTATAGTGCTTGTAAACATTGTAAGCGAGTAGAAGAGAGAGCGCGCATATGAGGCGCGCGCGCTCTCTTTGCGTCTTATCACATGCAGAGCGCGACTGCAGTCAACAAGCAACCACCGCGCACTTGTACGTTCGTGTGAGTGTGTGTGTGTGTGTGTATTGGTGTTGAACAACGGAGCGCCACCAATACGGCCAACAGCAGGCAAGCAATTGATTTGCCAGTCAAGCAGCGGGCCAAACCAGCACGTTCGGCTCAGAGTCGTTTCGTCAGAACACAACAGTTCACCAGCGGCGGCGGTCAGTAAACATGTGTGCGCGCATTTAGTGCTTTAGTCTTTACTTGCTTAACAATATTTTGTGTGGTTTAAAAACGCGACGCGCGGCTGCTAATTAACAACAACCAAACACGACCGGCATTAAGTAGTGAAAAAAAGTAAATTCAATTGCGCGTGTTGCCAGTTTTTGTGCACAATTCGACTGCGGTATATAACGCGTAACGCGGCGTCTAATTATAAAAACGAGTTATAAACAGTTTTTCCTTCTGCCTAAAGTGTGCTATTGTTATTGTTGTGTGAAAATACGGGCAAAAGTGTAAAGTGATGCGACGAAGCGACTGCATTTAAACGCGGAAATTTTGTGCATAGCCGGTAGTTTGAGAAAAGTTTTTCGAACACGTCAAACTTCGTGAACCGCGTACCGCGCGCTTGTGAAAATAATACATTTTGCAATAAGTTAATAAGCAGCGCTATTAAGTGCCTTTGTTTTAACTGCCGTGCAAAAAGGTCCGTGTGAATGTAGCGTGCGCGCGCTAATAACAACCACAACAACAATAACAACCTGTGTATAAGTAAACGTCAGGCAAATTAAGTCACTGATTTTACCTGTAAAACCGACGTGTGACAAGACGCGCCGCGGCACTGGCTTATTAGAGAGCCGCGCAACGAGTGGCGCCACGACTTAATCATTGTAATTATGTGCAATTACAAGAATATAACACTGTTATATAACTGTAAAATGTGTGCGCGTTAAGCGCGCTTATATTTCTCAAAGCAAACTGCGAGCTAGCGAGTCACAAAGGCAGTCATTGTAACGCGGCGCGCTACCGAAAATAATAAAGTAATAAACAACAGCGTTGCAACTGTAAAGTGCTCTCCACTCCACTTAATTTATGGCAACTGCGTATGCGTACGCGCGTGCGTCCAGTGAACCGCGTGCATGTTATTAACACTTTGGCTGCGTAACGTTTTTGACACGCGCGCGTCAAATAGTTTTTCGGCCACAATACGCGCGTATAATTAAAAATGCAAAGGAGTCGTTCGAAAGCATGAGCGCAAATTGCTGATAATAGTAAGTGTAATTGGCTTTTCACCACAAAACGATGATAAGACAAATAGTGGCAAGCGAAGTTGCAAACGCTCAGCATACATGCCTTGCTGCGCTCAACTAACAGCTTCTATGCATCTTCATTGCGAACGTAACGCGCGCCACTCTGCACTTGCTGCTACTGTGACTTCGACTGCTGCTGCTGCTGCCGTCAGTTTTCCCCAGTAATGTGTTATCGTTGCATGCGCCCGACTGCAGCCATCCTGTGTCCAGCCGCCGCGCTCATTTAAGGCGATACCGTGCGCATTTTCCATTCATTCACAAATCAACCGTCGTGCGCTATTGTCGGCTGCTCGGCTGCCGTTTACATTCACAAAACGTTTTCCTTCGCCTTTTTCATTTCGAAGTCGCAAGTCATTCATGAGACGCGCTGCTCGCCACACGCGCGTACGTTCTTAGTGCATTCGCGTAAGCTGATTGTCAGCAGTGATTTTGTGACAAGTGAAATGAAATGTGAAATGAAATAAATGCATGAAGCAAATCGCTATCGCAAATGCAAGACGCAATAAAATTAAATGCAAAATGCAATTCAAATGGCCAGCAAAAAAAAAAATAAAAATAAATATTTTTTTTTAATGCAAAATTAAATATATGTGAATGCGGAGTATAATAATCCCAACGTAAATCGTAAAAATTCGTCGTTGCACTCACCGCGCGCTGTAATTAACGGTTATAAAATTGATGAAATGTGCTTGTGTGTGTGATAATGGCATTACAATCGGTTTTATGAAAAACGCAATTGCACGAATACACGGCAAAAAATTAGTGTATAGAAAGGTAAGTTGGCAAAACTTAATATGGCATAATGTGTATTAGGGTGTGTAAAAAAAAAATAAAATAAAAGCAAATAAAATAAATGCTCCTGTTGAGCTTGTAAGGATATAAATTATCTAATGTGTTAAAAAACATAACATTTTTTTTAATATTTTCATTTTATTAATCTAATGTGTTAAAAAACACAATTTTTTTTTTAATATTTTAATTTAATTAAAAAAAATTATTTTCATTTTTAAATAATTTTTATTTTTAAATATATTTTTTTGTAATTTAATTAAAATTTACTTATTGCATTAAAAATTAAAAAAAAATAATAATATTTAAATTATTATTTATTTATTTATTAAAAAATAATTTTAATTAAATTTAAGAAAAATATATTTAAAAAAAATTAAAAATGAAAATTCAAAATAAAAATTATTTAAACATAAAAATAATTCTTTTTAATTAAATTAAAATATTAAAAAAATGTATGTTTTTAACACATTAGTTAATTTATATAATGTTATCTACTCATTATTGCTTACATTATTTTAGTTTCAATTTTTAATTCCACTCTAAATTTAAATCTATATTACTTTGAAAAAAAAAAATGCAAATAAAATTCAATTTCTATCTTTTTTTTTAAAAAATGATATTATTAAATAAAAGCATTTGTTGAGAAAAAATGTTATAAAATTTGTAGACTAGTTTGAAAAAAATAGAAAAAATTAATTAATTTATAATTTTATAAAAATATATTATAAATAAATAAATTAGTTGAGAAAAAATTATACAAAATTCAATCTAATTATTTGTGTATAATTAAAAAAAATTAAAAATTAAAAAAATAGTTAGTTTAAAAAAGGAAAACAATCAATTACTTTCTAATTTGCTTATAAAAAATTATATTATTAAGAGAGAGGTTAAAGTTTCAATGTAAGAAAAATACTTTTTTGCGAATTTATTTCTTAAATATGGATTAAGTAATTTTATTTGGACATTTTGTTCATTATTGAGCACACTTTTGACAATACATATTATGTAATTTTTTCATGCTGAAATATTGAAACATAAGCTGGTAACAGAGCTTTCCCTAGAACGTCTTGAGAAAAAAAAAATTTGCGCTGGGAAATTATTCGAAAATAAAAAACCAAGAAAAATTAGACAAATTATAATCAAATCTTCCTTACAACGATCTCTGATATATGTATATGTTTTTTAATTAAAAGTTTTTGGCGGCCATTTTCGGACATTATTGAAACCCTAATCTCTCCTTTAAATAAAAGCAATAGTTGAACAAAAAGATACCAAATTTAATTACAAAAAAAATTTAATAAAAAAACATTCGAAAGCAAAATATTATATTGCAGAAATCAAAAGATATTTTCTTAAAACAAAAAGTAGTAATAAAAAAATGCATATAATTTAATTAAATATTAATATTTTAATATAACTTTGCATAACTTTGAAATCAAGTGTACAATAAAATTAAATAATTTAAAAATATTATTATTTGTGTTTGTATTTTATACACATTACATTAAGTGTATAAAATACAAACACAAATAATTTTGAAAATATTTATTTAATTTTTCTTAAAATATTTTTTTGTTTAACAAATTAATTAATAATTTTTTTTTGTTATGCAATATTTTTTAATAATTTATAAATATTTTTTCACGAATTTTTCATGTTAGAAATGAGTTATGTTAAATTAAGTAAAAAATGCAACAATTTGTTTTAGATTTATTAAAAATTTTAAAATATATGTGACTATATATGTACATATATTATAGTTATGTATATACGTATATTGTATAAATATTGTACTTTTGAAAAATTATTTTTTTTTTTTAAGAAAAGTATTTTCTGCTTTTTAAATAAAATTAAGTGAAATGAAATTCAATAAAGATTTACTAATTTAATAAAAAAAATAATTACAAAAAGGATTAATGCCAGGGAAGTACCTTCAGCTGCATAGCGCACGTTGGTTATATGGGGTCTAGGGCGAATTTTCATACGATTTTATTCATTCTAAGCACAAATATGCACCGTTATAAGAAAAACACACCCTCTAAATTTTAATAAAATAACTCACATAGTGCTATATCCAGCATAAAGTCACCAAGACGTGCGAAAATCTTTATATTAAGTATATGGGGGCAAAGGGAAGTATTTAAAACCTTTTTTGACAACGTTATTAGAGAAGGACTATCGTTTAATTTCAATTATATATCTCCCACATTCACCGATATTTTTGCATCAAAAGTCAACTCTAGACAGTGAAGTCCACATATTCGGATTTTGTAGGAATTGAATAATTTTTGTTCTTAAGGCGGCATACTTTAAAGGAATTATTAGTCCAAAATTATATTCGGTTATATTAATTACTTCTTGATCAAATGGAATTCAAAATTGTGCTATATGGAAAGTAGGCGTCGCTGTTCTCCGATTTCGCTCATTTTCGCACTATGGCATAAAAATTTGTTCAATTAGTCGAAATAAATCTGTCGGGTCCCGAAATAATTTCACCAAGAATTTTCAAACCAACTCCCATAAAGCCCTCTCCTACTATCTCGGTGGTATTGATTTGTCTTGCTTTTAGTACTTTTTAACAGTACCGTTATATGGGGAGTGAGCGGTGTTATTTTCCGCTTTCATCCATTTTCACACCGTCGGTAGGAGTTCTTACAGTATTTGTGCTAGATAACTTTGGTTGTTGAAGTTTTAGTGGTTTAGGAGATATGCTAATCAAGCTTATTATAGGGTGGAGCCACGCACACTTTTCAAAGTTTTTTTGCACCAGTTGCCCTTTGCTCCTGCGATACCCTGTGCCAAATTATATCTTAATAGTGATTAGTTATGGCACTTTATAGGTTTTTGGTTAATGGCGTTTTGTAGGCGTAGCAGTGGTCCGATTACGCCCATCTCCGAACTTGTATTTTTTTTTTTACTAAGGAACGCGTATACCAAGTTACATCAAGATATCTCAATATTTTTACTCAAGTTACAGCTTGCACAGACCGACGGATGAACAGAGAGATAGTCACCCGATTTCAAATCGTCTCTTCATTCTGATCATATATACAAGGAGCGTTCCAGAGTAAACAGGACTTTAAAAAAACAATAAATGGTTTTTTCGGTAAAATTAATTTATTTTATTCAAAATAGTTTTCTTCTGCTTCAATACAGCTTTTTGCACGGTCCAAAAGCATGTCGAACGAGTGTTTTAGCTCGTTGGCCGGTATGGCCGCCCGTATGCCGGTGCAAGCCTTTTGAATGGCCTCTACGTCTGCATAACGCTTTCCTTTCATGGGCAAATGTATTTTTCCGAAAAGGAAGAAGTCGCACGGTGCTATGTCAGGTGAATACGGGGAGTGGTTAATTATTCAAATGTGATTTTTGGTCAAATAATCGGTCACAATTTGTCCTTCGAATGTTGGATTCTGAGCAATTTTTTGGTCGTCAGTCAATTTGTGCGGTACAAACCGTACACACACCTTTCGTAAGCCCAAATGTTCGGTCGAATGCGATAAATCGATGTTTTGGAGATGTTCAATTCCATTTCCATGAAATTCAATGATAATTTCGGCTGATTTTTGATGAATTCACGCACAGTTTCGATGGAATTTCCGGTGATCACGGATTTGATTTATGTCCTCATGACCACTTTGAAAACGTTGAAACCACTCGTGCACTCTGCTTCGGGATAGGCAATCATCGCCGTAAACTTGTTTCATCAATTGAAAGATTTCGGTAAAAGTTTTACCAATTTTAAAACAAAATTGAATGTTGGCTCTTTGTTTGAAGCTCATTTGTTAATGACGATAGCATCGAAAAAGTTTGAAAATCGTCGTATTGGCTTCAGAGAGATAGCAGGGGCTCTCAACTTATCGTATATATCGACTCAATACGTATACATTTTGGTTAATGTTTTGGGTATGTAGGGTTTCCATGCTAGACTCATACCGAAAGACCTGAATCTTTCGCAAAAATTACGTCGAGTGGGGATTGTAAAAGAGATGCTTGAGAACGTAGTACATTCATCACGCATATCATTACTAGTGACATGACGCAAAATTTATGAATATGACGTGGAAACTGTCTAACATTCTAGCTAATGGCGCTAGCCTAAAGTGAGCGGAATCGTAAAAAACAAAATTCGTTGAAGCTACCGAAGGTCATTCCAGCCGAGGCTTATAACAAGTGTATGGATAATTGGCTTACTGGCTCAAGAGAGGCCTGTTTTGAAGGCATTAATAAATAATGAAGCACATCGGGAGTTTACGGAGGTGCTTCCCTAATTAAAACAACATGCGACGAAACCCCGCTTCGCACACGGCGATTTCAATATTAAAGACCGTTCACATGAAGGAAGGTCAAAAACCTTGGAAGACCATTAATTGGAGACGTGGCTCGTTGAGTATTTTTGACAAACCTAAGAAGAGCTTAGGATTGAGAGTCACCCGGGAAGCCATTCTAAAGCGACTTCTGCGCTGAGAATGATTCAGAAACAAGGAACTTTTGTTCCTTGCGACCTCAGTACCGGAAGAAGCATGAAAAGTGGATTCTGTTGCATGACAATGTTCGAGTTTACGTTGATAAACCCGCTAAAACCTAACTGAAAACGCTTAAATTGGGGGTCCTATCGCACCCTTCATATTCTCCAGATTTTGCACTGTCCGATTATTATTTGTTCGGTTCGATGGCACAGAGTCTGGCTCAGACACAGTTTCACTTACTAGACGACATCGAAATTTGGCTTGATTCTCGGATAGCAACACAAAATGAGTGGTTTTACCGTAATGGTATTCGAGCTTTGTCAAAAAGATGGAAAAAAGTTGTGACTAGCGACGCTTCGAATAATTCGTTTGTAACAATACAATAAACAACATTAACAACAACATTACAATAAATTTGCTAGTCCGGGTCAATTTTGATCAGATGATATATACATGCTTTTTGCTAGTCCGGGTCAAATTTGATTAGATGATATATAAGTGTTTTTTGCTAGTCCGGGTCAGTCCGGGTCAAATTTGATCAGATGATATATGACATGTTTTTTTTTGCTAGTCCGGGTCAATTTTGATCAGATGATATATAAATGTTTTTTTTTTGCTAGTCCGGGTCAATTTTGATCAGATGATATGTACATGTTTTTTGCTAATCTGGGTCAATTTTGATCAGATGATACATAATTGAATATAATTTTCTAAGTATTTTGTACCTTTGAGCTCTTAAAAACGACCGTTATCTCTACAAAACCATTACACTCTTGTGGCTGTGTTGCGCGGGTATAAAAATATACCGAAACAGCTCTATTTCTTCAGCAGGAGCATTTAACTTAATACCATTAAATTATTCGCGCAATTATGATGAATTCAATTCCAATAATTATTATTCCCATTCTATTCCAGATACGCAGTCGGTCAGCAAAGTGTGCGCCCGGGCGCTTGGACGGCAACGCGTACACGTAGCCACGCACATTTATATGCATGTAGCACATCCGATAGCTATCTACGCACTCGCAAAACACAAATTATACGTGTAAACAACGCGTGGACATACACACTAACACACACACTCGCCCGCGTACAAGCGCCTCTGCAAAAAAAGCGTCAACGATTTGCGAACGGCCGGATCAACAGCAACACAAAGGCCAAGCAGACAGACAACCCACCGGCAACAAGCCACCAGCCAACAGGCAGCCGGTCAGCCACACAGCGCTAGCCACAGCTCAACAGCTCGACAACGCCGGGCGGAAAGCGCTTTCGAGTGGCGCATACAAAACTTGGGATTGCCCGCGTGTCTGTGTCTCCGACTGCCGCGCGGCGACGACGACGACAACGCGAAGCCAATTCAAACTGTAGCAGATATCAATCCACATGCTGAGCATAATTAATTTGCCGCACGTCAGTTGAGTCGGTCAGTGGTAGTGCGCGCAGCCGACACACCTACAAACATACAAACGCGCCGGCTGTGCGACGGACAGACAGACTATAGACAGTTGTTTGTGTGTGTGGTGTTCGCTAGCTGGTAGCGTCTGCTACTGTTGCTCAACGCTTCAATGCGAACAAGTGTATATATGTGTGCGTGTGTTTCAACATTTATGCATTAACTCATACATGTGTGTGTGTGTATGCATATATATGTGTGTAGCGCTGTTCTAAAGCATTTCCATGCATTCGGTTTTATTGGAGCGCAGCCGCTACCGTTGTCTGTATGTATGTAAAATCGCGCGCGCTTGCTCTGAATAATGTCAATACATACATATATACAAAGCTATATTTTACATACATAAGCTCAGGCGTTAATATATGTGTGCGTATGTAAATATGCGCGTCGTGCGTACCGATCGCTGTTCCACAACTGAATTCTGCAAACAAGTATTATATACTATAGACGACAAAAAGTATAAATAATTATAATAATAATTAATGTTAAAATATACTTAAAACAACAACAACAACAAATGCCAAACAGTTAAAACTGCTCCACCTCGCAATGCTACCGTTTCCATGCACCACAACCGATTACAACGTTCTAAAGCTGGTAAGTTTTGTTTGTGTATTGCCTTAAGTTTCCTTTATTTTTTCTTATTATCAGCTAGAACAACTCAAAGCTCGCTTCCACCTGTAATACTTCGAAAAAAATCGCGTTTCATAGATTTTGTAGGGAATTGAATTGAATGTTCTACAAAATGGTCTCTAACGTTTTTTTCCTAAACCTAATCATTCCAAAGCTTACAGGTCAATTGAAAAGTGACCGAACTGACACACCCGGAAATTGTAAATAAACCGTAAAATATTTAATGAGTCCATAATATTTATTTTGTCGCCACCATATATATGTATATATATTTCATAGTAGTCGCCACCATATTCAATACTTTACACTTCTGCCAACAATTTTTTCAGTCCTCGAAACAATTTTCATAAGCACTTTTTTGTATGGCCTTCAGCTCCTTCAGCGAATTTTGTTTTATCTCTTCGAACGACTGAAAACGGCTTCCACGGAGCGGCTATTTCAGTTTGGGGAATAAGAAAAAATCAGACAGAGCCAAACCTGGTGAATACGGTGGTTGAACACGAAGCCAAATCTGGTGAATACGATAGGTCGATCGATGGTATTCATTGCGTTTTTGGGTTTAAATTCGGTCACAACCGTGGCTTGATGCGATGTTGCATTATCATCGTGTAAAAACCATGAATCGTTCTTTCACAAATCCAGCCATTTTCGACGGTTATTCTTAATCAAACGTCTCAAAGCGGCCAAATAGAACTCCCTATTGAACGTCTGTCCCCCTCGAACAAATTCATGATGCACCAAACCACGAATATCGAAAAAAACACTGATCATTACCTTGATTTATGAGCGGCTTTAGGGTGGTTTTTTTTAGTTTTGGCTCGTTTTTCATCCTTCATTCCAAGAATAGTGTACTTGTTTGCATGTAAAATTCATAAACCCATGTCTCATCGGCAGATATAGTGCTGTCCATGAAAGTGGGATCAGAATTCGCGCGATCAAGCATGTCCAAAGAAATGTGTTTGCGGTACTCTACTCTAAAAAAAATCAGCTTTATCGGGATGAGCAGAACAAGAATACGTTTCATACCCAAAATATCTACCAAAATCATTCTTACGGACTCGCCAGAGGCGTCAAGCTCTCTTGCCGTCTTTCTAACACTTGTCTGACGACTTTCAAGCACCATATCCTTCACTTTTATAATATTTACGTCAGTTGAAGAGATCGAAGATCGTCCAGAACGAGACATGTCTTCATGGATCTCTCGACCACCTTTCAAGGCTTTGCTTGTGCTTTTGATAAAACTAAATCACCGTAAGCCTTTTCCAACATTCCCAAAGATTTCGCTCACGAAATTTGGTAAGCAATACAAAATTAAGACAAATTCTTTACTAGATATTTTTATCCATAGTAAAAATCGCAACGCACTACTGAGGTGTGCGGACTTAAACAGCTGCTGTAAACCAACTGGTAGACAAATTGCTCTCATATTTGGCATAGTAATTAAGAACAGTCCTACCAACTTAGCAAAACACATCTTTTTGAATATCAGTAGATTTAATTACAGTTTCCGGGTGCTTTTTTGTCACAATGTATATAAATGATCAGCTTGACGAGCCGTCGGTCGGTCTGTCTTTATGTATCTGAACTATTCTCTCAGTTTTTGAGATATCGGTCTGAAATTGTGAAAAGGTTATTTTCCAAGGCTTTGCTACAATCTTCAAAGTAATTGTTCAGATCGGATCCTTAAGGGATTACATGGGTTTCCTCGGGTAAAAAACAGCCTTTTTGGATTTTTGGCAGACATTTTTACAAAAAAATTATCATTCATTTGATTTTAGTGAAAATTTCCCGAAATTTTTTTCAACTAGTTCGTCCTTAGTCCAAGTCTTTAAGAATTGTATCCGAAAGACCTGTGTAAAATTTCATGAAAATCGATTGAGTAGTTCTCGAGAAATCTTGCCAACCGACTTTAAAAACACAGTTTCGAGAAAAACGCGTTTAAAGACGGCGCACTTAGCTTGGCTAGCCTAGAGCGCACAAGTGCTCCGAAACTATTACTCGGATCAAGTTGAAAATTGAGGAGCATATTCTAGAGGTGTTGTAGAATTAATTAAGACAATAAAAAATCGATTTTTTTGGAACCCGTAAACCAATGTAACCCCTTAACCCTTTGGATAATAAGCTAACCGATCAAAATCAGAATATAAATCTCCGCTTCAGGCCGCTATCTCCGCACCTTGTAACAGTTGCCCTATATGAACCCCATGGTTATCTATGCTATCACGCGAAGTTTGACACAAGTCCTTATGGGAGCTTTTGTGCAGAGCCAGTTTCGGGCATAAAGGTGTGCATATCAACTGAATCTGTACGGCCAAAAATATGGCGATGTGCATTATAAGTACTTGACCTGCCAGGGTTTTAACGAAACGGTGATGAGAACAGCATTAGCCTGCCGGTAATTTCGGCCAGATGTCACACTTACCTACTGAGGTCACGGAATTCAGCTCTTACCAGCCTTTTGTTGTAACTAATACGTTTCAGGTTTCCACTACACCTATACCCGGAGTTTTAGCCGACGTCTGTACACGTTTAGTGCTGGTCGCTTGTCACTTCGTTGCCTCGGTCTCGTGGGTACGGTCTCCCTTTGTGCAACCTCGATGCGGGCTGGTGGACGCTTATTTAAAGGCGGCATCTGTTCGCAGCCTCGCCAGAGTTTCATTGGGCACATGAGCTTTTTCAGCCAAGCCCGGGGACTGCGCATTACTATTCGCAGCTAACCTACTTAACATAGTGCGTCCATTATCTCCTAACTGTGACCCCGCTAGTAACCAGTGAAAATAATTGGTCACATGACCTATGTCATAAGTTGATTTAAGCCCAAAAATTTTAAAACTCGGTTCACAAGTTGGTCCGATATCTCGATATATTGCACATGCTTTATTTCTTACAAATCCTGTAGGTCTCAAAGGTTCGGTTACGCCCGAAGCAAGCACGCCCATAACTCTTCCTTTTAATTATATTTCCGAAGTAGTTGTATAATATTATTGCACACACACGCGCATACAGATACAAATGAAGAAGTGTGTATATGTATTTGTTTGGCCTCCATAGGTGCGCAGCGCCCAAAACGCCTCCCGGCGTGCCGTGGAATATTCGCAATAATATTTATTCAGCAGTCATACCATACAATGTTGTTGATTTATTTTTCTTGTTGTTGTTGTGTTGGTATCGCTTTTGCTTACTACTAATTCACTATAATTTCATACTTGATATGTTATGATTGTTTGCTGTACAACAAATAATTGCTATTCGCTATTGTTGTTGCTCACATTATTGTCGCTATGCCGTTTACTATTCTATTTATTGTTGTTGTTGTTGCTGCGTTTGACTCTATTTAGCCGCGCGCTATTGGTCTTTCGCGTCTATTGGCATTTCTGCTAGTTGTTTATAGTCCATAAAAAAGTGAAATATTTTAATTGCCTCTCCATGTTTAGTATATACATATAAGGCTGTGTGTGTGTGAGTTGGGAGTAATGTAAACACCCGAGCATGTGTGTATTTGCGCATAAATTGCATGGCCAAAGCAAAAGGCGTTTGAGCATTTGTTAGCATCGCATTGCTACGCTTGAAACGCTTTTACTGGCAGCGTGTTCGTGCATGTATGTATATGTGTATGTGTGAGTGTGTGTATGCACATTTGTATGAGCTTTGTGATAAATTGAAGTGAGAATTTTATAACGCCAAAAAAGCAGCCAATAGAATTAACAGCTTCACAAATTGCCAATGCCACTTATAAGTGGTTGTTGTTGTTGTTGTTGTTATTTGCATTAAAAAAAGATAAGAGCTTCAATTTTTATAATAGAAATTAGTATTTCATAAATTGCTATTAGTGAAATTATTTTTGATGGTGCAACTTAAAGGAATTTTTGCATTTATAGAGAGTGTTTTAATAGAACAAATTACAAAATTAAAAAAATTAAAGTTTTTAAATTAGGAAAATTAAAATTTTTTAATTAAAAAAAATAAATTAAAAAAAAAATTAAATTAAAAATTTAAATACAAATATAAATAATTTTAATTTAATTAAAAAAATTAATTCTTAATTTAAAAAAAATGTTTATTAATTTAATTAATTAAAAAAATTAATTGTTAATTTCAAAAAAAAATAATTTTTTGGTATAAATTATAATTAAAAAAAAACAAAATTTTAAAACCCTAATTAAATTTTTAATTTAATTTTTTTTAATAAAATTTTTAATTTTCTTATTTTAATTTATGTTTAATTAAGTTAATTAAAATAAATAAATTTTTTGGTATCAATTAAAAGTTTTGTAAAAAAAAGGAATTTTATAACTTTATTTAAAAAGTTTATTATAAAAGAAAGGCAATTGTTTTTTTATTCAATTAAAATTTATTTAATTTTAAATTTAATTAATTAAAAAAATTAATTGTTAATTTAAAAAAATGCTTCTTAATAATTTTACATTTATTTAAAATAAAATTAATTTTTTGGTATAAATTATAATTAAAAATAAACAAAATTTTAAAACCCTAATTAAATTTTTAATTAAATAAAAAAAAAAAAATTGTATTTTTCCTAATTTAATTTATTTTAAATTTAATTAATAAAAAAAGTAATACTTTGGTATAAATTATAATTTTTGTAAAAAAAAAGAATTTTAAAACCTTAATTAAAAAGTTTATGCTATAAGAAAGGAAATTATTTTTTTATTTAATTAAAATTTATTTAAATTTAAATTTAATTAATTTAAAAAATGAATTGTTAATTTAAAAAGATGCTTATTAATTTTACATTTATTTAATTAAAAAAATTAATTTTTTGGTATAAATTAAATTAAAAAAAAAACAAAATTTTAAAACCCTAATTTGAATTTTTAATTAAATTTTTTTTAAATAAAAATTTTTAATTTTCTTAATTTAATTTATTTTAAATTTAATTATTAAAAAAAAATAATATTTTGGTATAAGTTATAATTTTTGTAAAAAAAAGAATTTTAAAACCTTAATTAAAAAGTTATGCTATAAAAATTATTTCTTTGCTTTAATTAAAAAAAATTTAAATTTAAATTTTAAAAAAATTAATCCTATAAATTAATTAATTAAAAAAATTAAAATTTTAAAAAAAAGGAAAATTTTAAAACCTTAATTAATTTTTTAATTAAATTTTTTTTAAATAAAAATTTTTAATTTTCCTAATTTAATTTATTTTAAATTTTATTAATAAAAAAATAATATTTTGTTATAAATTATAGTTTTTGTAAAAAACAAAAGTTTATGCTATAAGCAAGGGAATTATTTTTTTATTCAATTAAAATTTATTTAATTTTTTTTCATTAACAAATTTAATTAAAATTTTAAGCAGTAAAAAAATAATTACTAATTAAAAATTTAATTATTATTAAAGGTAATAAATTAAAAATCTTAATTAATAAAAAAAATTTATGTTTTGGTATAAATTATAATTTTTGTTACAAAAAAACAAAATTTTAAAACCTTGATTCCTTCTATCTTAAGGGGGAAGACTCCTGTAAATACTCAACTTTCTCTTGGACTAAATTTGAGAGCAAAGTCAGTATTGAACAATAACAAGTCCCCGGCCTACCATAGTAAAATACATTTCTTTGGCAAAATTCGTTTGTTTGTTCAATATAGTTGCCTTTAAGGGTGGTACACCGATTATAGCTACCCTTCAACTTTTCGATACCATTTTTGTAGTAAGAATTGTACTTTGCTTTAAAATAGGCTTCAATTTCGGCGATCACTTCTTCATTCGATGAAAATTTCTTCGCAGCGAACATTTTTCTGAGCTCTGAGAACAGGAAATGCCTGATGGAGAATATGGGCGGAAACATTTCGAAGCCCAATTCTTCGATTTTAACCATTGTTTTCACTGACTTGTAACGTCAGTGCATTGTCTTGGGACAAACAGCGCTTTCTTTTTGGTCAAATGCGACCGATTTTCGATGTCCTTCAAAAGTTTCAATAACGCTATGGAATAGCCGCTGTTTCTGACTTTCTTTTTCAAGGTAGTCAACAAAAATTATTCAATGGCATCTCAAAATACAAACACCGTAACATTTCCAGCCGACTGTTTCGTTTTCGTCTGCATCTGGATTGGATTCATCGTTTGTAGTCTATTTGAAAGACTGTCCATTAGGACTTGGAATGGAATGATGGAATCACGTTTCATTCATTGTTATTTATCGATGCAAAAAATCGTGTTTATTACGATTTAATCTCTCCAAACATATCTTCGAATCCTCAACTCGTGGTTATTTTTGGTGAAAAGTGAGCTCGCGCAGCACCGACTTTGCACAGAGCTTTCTCATACCCAAATATATGCGAATGATATGATGTACACGTTCAGTTGATTTCTTTAGAGTGCCTGCTATTTTCCTTAATTTCAATTTACGATCATCCAATATCATTTTGGGGATATTTTGATGTTTTCCGTCGGTAACAACCTCTTTTGGGCGTCCACTGCGTTCATCTTCTACGGTGCTCATTTCGCCACGTCCAAACTTGGCATACCAATCTTTGAGGGTAGACTTTCCTTTTTGGATCGAATAAAAAATCTAAGTGTGGCATTCCAAAAACGGTCAAAAGTGGGGGTAAAACTAAACTATTTTTTAAAACACCGCCGTTTTGTGAATTTTCAGTTTTTTTATCGCAGACCACTGTACGACATTTTTTTGGGTTTCATACACTGAGAAAACCGAAATCGTTGCCGCAGTGTATCACGTTTTTGTTGGCACCGTCGAAGATCGCGTGAAACTCGAAAAGTGTTTAATTTTCTCTACAAATTTTTCCCCAAAAAATGCACCATAACGATGGGTGAGAATCTGGAGCTGAATCTTAGCTGAAGCAATACATTGATTGTCTAAGATTTATTTGACAATAAATATGAAAGCTTCTTACTTCCGACTACTTCATAAAGTATGTATGTATGTATGTATTTATAAGTATGCATATTCTTCGCACACCCACAATAAAAAATTGTTGTAATTTATATTCTCAATTCCGAGTAGCTTGCTATTTTTCTTGGAAAACTATACGAAAATTATATGCTTTCAAAAAACTATTTCCAAAAAGTGCGCTAAATATACCGATGTACATACATACATACGCATGTATATGAGTATATAAATGGTGTGGGGAACTTTCCGTAATTCCGTAAATATGCGAATCGAGCAAATAATCATCGACAATAGATAAAGTTAATGTTTTCATTTTGTTTACAAAACATAAAATGAAGTATTTTCGACTTGTTTATGTGAGTGCGCACGCTAGCAGCGGCCCGGGTGTGCGTCGGTAGACACACACATGCACATATATAATATTTATTCGTTTATGAATTTGTATGTAATTTCGCAAATTGTCGAAATTCTTAGTAATTTTCGGATGTGTGGGTGTGTGGATTCAATAAAATACATAAAACCACTGAGTTAAGCACTCAATATTTATTTGATCATAGGCAATCAATATTATTGATGAAAATGTGCTGGTTTCAGAGCGGGAGCAGTCGGCCACCACTAAATTAGGTGGTATATTTGCAATTAAAATCGAAAAATCATCGCTGAATTAGTAGACATATTTCGTAATAAACTAACATTTTTAGTGCAGAGTTGCCACCTAAAAAATTATAAATAACAAACGAAATAAATTTGCGCAATATAATAAAGAATGTTTAGGTGAATTGAAAATATTTCGAAATAAATATTGAAAAATCGTAAATAGAGTTGCCAGTTGGCTGAAGAAAAAATCTGGGTCAGTAGGGAATTTTAAGAAAATAAAATTTTTAGTCATTTAGCGTCGAATTAACAATATAAAAAAATATTTATACGGAGATATATACAGGGTTAATAAAACCTAATGAAAGAAATTTGCTACTTTTTCCATTTATCACAAAATTTATATTCTCAAAGCTGGGCT
The DNA here is from genome assembly GCF_024586455.1 of Bactrocera neohumeralis. NCBI lineage: Eukaryota > Metazoa > Arthropoda > Insecta > Diptera > Tephritidae > Bactrocera > Bactrocera neohumeralis. Next base: position 27,528,033 of record NC_065921.1, read on the forward strand.
AGCCAGCTTCTAACCTTTGAAGATTATGAAAATTATTAGTATTAAATACGAATATAAAAAACATGTGATTGCCTGGAATTATATAGTACTGTTACTAGCATACGATCGGTGTGTAGCTGCCTTATAATATTATATGTATGTATGCGAGTTTATAACCAAGCTGCCACCTGTCCAATAATTGCTAAATTTATATTTACGGTAAATAAAGCAAATATAGTGTTAAAACGAAAATTCAAAGTGACTACTTGTGCTTCAGGCTTAATTTGTGTCTTGCTTTTGAGCAGGGTTGCCAACTATGACGAAAATTAAAATGTGTCATTTATTGAAATTTGCGATTTTTTTTTTAAATATTTGTATGAAAATGCTTAGCATGAACTATTCGTTAAATTAAACCTTTTTAAAATAGAGTTGCCAACTTTTCACAAAGCTAAAATCAATAATATAAGCAAATAATTAAATTTTTGTCAAACGAAAAAATTAACTAATTTTGTTAATCATAATTCTTTTCACTTTTTAAATTATGTAAATAGCTCTGTCTTTAGCTCAAAAATAAATTTTTTAGTGAAATATTATTAATTTTAAAATTTAAAAAATTACTAAATTAAAAACTAAAAAATTAAAAAAAATGTTTAATTTAAAAAATTTAATTTAATTTTAAAAAATTGTACAAAAAATAAAGAAAATATAATAAATAAAATTCTAAAATTTTTTTGGTTTACTATTTTTTTTTAATATCTTATATTTTAATTTAACAAATTACCACAAAAAAAAAACAAAGTAATTAATCACAATTAAATTAATTTATATTTTACTTCCTTGGAGAAAAATAATTATCAGAACTTCATAATTGAAAAGTAAAAAAAAAATTAATTTTTTTTTTAATTTTTTATTTATTCATACATTTTTTCTTCTTTATTTTTTTTATAATTTTTTTTAATTTATAATTTTTTAGTAATATTTTTTCATACATTTTTTAAATTTTTTTTATAAATATTTGTTTTTAATAAAAAGGAAAATATCATTTTTTATTTAGAAACTATTTTTTATTATAATTTTTTTTTTTAATTTTTAATTTGTGCTTTTTTATTAATATTTTTTATAATTTTTATTTTTTATACATTTTGGTTTATTTGTTTTGTATTTTAATTTTTGGTTAATTCTTAATTTTTTTTATAAATTTTTATTTATAATTTTTTTTATTAAAGTATTTTCATATACATTTTTTATAAATTTTTGTTTAATATTTTTTTTTAATTTATTAATTAACTTTTTTATAATTTTTTTTTATAAGTGATTTTATTAATATTTTTTTATAAATTTTTCTTAATTATTATTTTTTCTTAAAAGTTGCTTATGATTTAAAAGCAAAATTTTTTAATTTTTATTTTTAAATTATTTTTTATTAATATTTTTTTGAACTTTTAATTTCTGTTCTTACGTTTTTTAAATTGTTTATTTGTCATTTTTATTTTTTATTAACTTTTGTCATTATTTGTTTCTTTTTCAATTCAGGGTTAATTTTGAATTTTTTTTATGATTTTATGTTTATAAAGTTTTTTATGAATGTATTTTCATATTCATTTTTAATAAGTTTTTATTTAATATTTGTTATAAATTTTTATTAAAGATTTTTATATTTTTTATTAATTTTTAATTTGTTTTTATAATATTTTATTTTTTTTTTAGTTTTTTTTAGTAAAATTTTTTTATAAATGTTTCTTTATTATTGTTTTTTCTTTTATTTTTAAATTTTGCTTATAATTAAAAAAAAACAATTTTTATAATTTTTTACTCACAGTTACAGTGTGTACATATGTATAAATTATTTTTTATTAAATTATTTTAAACTTTTAATTTTTGTTTTTACTTTTTTTAAATTGTTTATTTATAATTTCTTTTTTTTTTTATAAACTTTTGTTATTATTTGCTTCTTTTTTAATTTATGGTTAACTTTTTTCTAAATTTTTGGTTATAAATATTTTTTATTATTATAATATAATTTTTTATAAATATTTGTTTATTATTTTTTTGGTTAATATTTGTTTTTAATTTTTTTTTTAATTTTTTAATTTAATTTTTGTTTAATATTTTATTTTGTTTACTCTTTTTCGTAATTTTTATTTTTTAATTTTTTTTGTATTTAATTTTTAATTTTTTTTTTTAATTTTTTATTTGAAACTGTTTTTTTATTAATATTTTGGATAATTTTAGACTTTGTTTATAAGTAATTTTTTTATAATGTTTTATTTAAAAATTATTTTTATTAATATTTTTGATAATTTTAAATTTTTGTTTAAATTTAATTAAAAAAGTAATTTTTTTATAATGTTTTATTTAAAAATTATTTTTATTAATATTTTTTTAAATTAAAATTTTTGATTTAATATTTTTTTTTAATTTTTATAATTGTTTGAAACTTTTTTTTTTAATTTGTATAGTTTTTATATTTGAATTCGTGACTGCGAACTCATTTGTTTGTCCATCTGTTGGCGCTGAGCAATTCGAAATATTTAATAACTGATTGTGGGTAAATAATAATAACGTGTATACACAAAAATGCAACCATACCAGTTTGGTACGCCTGTCACCGTCACCAGCAAACAGCATCAACAGCAACAACAACAAAAGCGACAGCAGCAGCATCACTAGCAACAGTTCCACAGTCTGCCAACGCTTCAGTCTAAACCACAGCCGTTCTTAAGTCTCTTTTGCCCACTTACTTGCTTTCATTTTATTTTGCCTAGTATTGCACCTGCTTCTGCTTCTTCCGCTTCTTTCCATCGTTCGCTTACAAATCCATTTGTCGCTGTCTGCGCGCATTTTCCTTATTTCTTGTGATTTGTTGACGCTGTTTATTTCGATTACTATTAATTTTCCTACTCAAATTCTATTCTGCTTTTTTTCGCACTCTCTAATTCGCTTGCTCAATGCATTTTTTGTTGCTATTGCTGTTGTTGTGTGAATTTTTTATTTTGTTGTTGCTATATGTACTCGCATTGAGCCGATCGTTGGGTCGCATACCTTTATTTAGTGGCTCGTATTAAGTTCGGCACGCTTGACTACCGCATACATACAAACACACACACACACGCACACACAAATTCCCACAAAGCTACTTGACTCGTTGACCGGCTGTTTGCGCTTGACGGAGGCCGTCGGGCCGCTCACCTGGCCAGCAGCTGGCCGTTTACGCGCATAGTTGTTGCCTTTGACTTTATTTTTACGCACGCACCTGTTGTTGTTTGTACGCGCGCGCGAGAATCCGCGTTGTTAGCTGAGTTTTTATTATACTTTATTATGTTGTTGCTTTTTTATTGCTCTTGTTGTTGGTCTACTATGTTGTCCAGCCTTCGCCGCAAAGCGATAACCAGCTTGGCGTTCGTCTATTAAACTCCCATAACAGCCCATTTCGTTTGGTTTGGTCGGTTGGCCCAGCCGCTGGGTCTAGCTCAACGACTCAACTGTCTACAGAGATCACTGCATTTCAGCTGCCACATCCTCGAGCGCTGCGCTTATAGACTTGCATGTACATGCATACATACATTCTGTCAAAATAGTTCTTGTTCACTGTTGTGACAAGTTCGTAGAACTGTTCTGTGAAGTTCACAACTCAGAAGAGTTCTAGATAAGTTGTTTAGTCCAGGGCTTCGAGGTTTTAGCGGGAACTAAGCTCAGGTAAGCTAAGGTAGTTTACCATATAAGCTGCGGGTTTAGTTTTTTAATACATCAATATCTGTATATTCTTCTTCTTTGTTGGCGTAAATATCGCTTACGCGGTTAGAGCCGAGTTTACAACAGCGCGCCAATCGTCCTTCTTTCACAATTCCGGCCGTTTTCGACGAATGTTCTCACATAAACTGCCTCAATACGGCAAAATAGAACTCATTATTGACCGTCTGTCCCTCCGGCACAAATTCATGATGCACCAAACCACGAATATCGACAAAAACAGTGAGCATCACCTCGATTTTTGAGCGGCTTTCGCGTGTTTTTTTTTAGTTTCGGCTCATTTTTCACTCCATTCCGACAATTGTTGACTTGTTTGCATGTCAAACTCATAAACCCATGTCCCATCGGCAGTTATAAAGCTCTCCATGAATGTGGAATCGGAATTCGATCGATCAAGCATGTCCAAAGAAACGTGTTTACGGTACTCTATTTGAAAAAAATCAGCTTTATCGGGATGAGTAAAACAAGAACGCGTTTCATACACAAAATATCCACCAAAATCATTTGAACGGACTCGCCAGAAATGTGGAGCTCTCCTGCCATCTTTCTAACACTTGTCTGCCGATTTTCAAGCACTATATCCTGCACTTTTATATTATTTACTTCAGTTGAAGAGATCGGAGATCGTCCAGAACGAGAGATGTCTTCAAGGACCTCTCGAAAATCTGTCAAGTCTTTGTACCCTCGTAGGCGTGTGCTTGTGATAAAACTGAATCACCGTAAGCCTTTTCCAACACTCGCAACGATTTCGCACAAGAAATTTCGTTAGAAATACAAAATTTGAGACAAATTATTTCTTCGATATTTTTTTTCCATAGTAAAAATCGCAACGCACTACTGAAGTGTACCGACTTAGGCAGCTGCTGTACACCAACTGGTTGACAAATCGCTCTCATATTTGGCATAGTAATTAAGAACAGTCCTACCTACTTAGCCACCGGGCATAATTGTTACAATTTCCGGGTACTTTTTTGTCACAATGTATTTAGAATTGGACGCATGGCTGGCACTTCGCGCAAATACATATTTTCTGCAATTTGTTGCAAATTTTAGAAATGTACCTATGTGTCTATATATGTTAGTATACGACTGCACTGATTGCGTGATTGGCAGAAAGTTGTAGAAGTGAGAGCAGACAGCATGTTACAACAGCATGACTAGAGACCAAAGACAGTTGCTGGCAAAAACAGGTGTTTTACATTGCTTAAGTCGGAGTTGCTTGTATGTTCTGTATTATAAATGGACAAAATGCTCCGGAGTATATGAAAAAAATACAATAAATGATTAGAATTAATTAAAATTAAAAAAATTAAAAAAAAAATAAAATTAAAAAATTTGAAACAATTAAAGAAATAATTACATTAGACAGGTAAACAAGACTATAAATTCTTCTTTTTCTTCGAAACTTCGCCAATTGCCTCTATCCTTTGCGAGGTCGCGGCAGTAGCACATTCCATGTAGAAATAGGTCGCTATGCACTTGGTTCCTACATTGGATGCGTGGGCGCTTTTGCTACCGTTGTCCAACCATTCGAAGAAACTCGTTTACGCTGAAATTCCATCTTCTTCTATACTCATCGCTCACGCGGACGGCACCAAAGATATTGTGCAGAACAGTTCTCATAAATGCTCCAGGTGCTTTCTCATCACGGGTCGGGGTAACAGTGAGAGCGAGATCTGCTTCTCAATTGCCTGCCGATAGCAAAGTACCACCTTTAGGTCTCAGTTATTTTTGATCTCCAGGCTGCGATCATTGGTAAAATTTATATTGTTTCAGAGATATACAAAGTCCCTAACTTTTTTTTTATTTATAGTTGCCAACAGTGACTTAGTTCTCAAGGCGCAAGGTATGTGTGCTCCATGTACTTTGTCTTGCGCTCCTTCACCGCAAGACAGACCTCTTTCGCTTTTTTATCTATGCTTAAAAAGACTGGGCGGACGGCGCTGTTGTTAAGGCTCATCTACGTACTCCAGTAGCATTCTACTTTTAGAGTAGACAGTGTCAGTGTGTTTCAGATTGGCGTCACGTATCTCTTTTGCCAGCATTATGTTGAAAAAAAGCCGTAAAACCAAGTTTAGTACATATTGAGCGTCTCTGAGAGGTCCTTCCTAATTTTAACGGAGTTGATTGGTGGTTTAGCAGCATTCTGCATAGCCGTATGAGTTTCGTAGGGATACCAAATTTTGACATAGCTTCGAATAGGCAGCTCCTATCAATGCTATCGAGAGCGGCTTTGAAATCGACAAAAAACTGATGGGTGTTGATCTTTTTTGAAGGGTCTTCTCCAGAATTTGACTTATTGTGAAAATCTGGTCTATTGTGGCTTTGCCAGATCTAAGGCCACACTGATAAAGTCTAATCACACAATACTGTCGAAAGAATCTTATATCCGATATTAAGGAGGTTGATTCCTCGATAATTCTTCTAGATAGGGTAGAGTACATTCATATTCCAATCATTGGCGATGCATTCATCCGACCAAAGCATGCTTAGCAGCTGGAACATGCGCCTTTTCAGCTCCTCGCGGCGGCTTTAAAATGCTCAGCCTGTGATCCATCGGCCCCTGGAGCTTTGCTGTTCTTAAGCCGCCATAGAGTTGTATTCACCTCACATTGGTCGAGTGTCGGGACGACAATGTTGCCATGGTAGATTGTTCGTGCGAGTTCTTCTTCATCTGTCGCAGCATTGGTTCCGCCATTTCGAAGGTTCAAGGGTGTTCCTTATAGATTTCGAGTATACACTGTGTGTCTATTATCAGGTTTATATTATCGTCTTTACAGAAGCCAGGAAAACCATTTATTTGCTACCTTAACTTTTGATAAAATTTTCGGAGCGAACTCCTGCTAGCCAGTTCTTCATACTCGCGTCTTTCTGTCTCTCTTTTTGTGGCATCAATCATCATACCAAGTATTTCTTCGTGGGCGGTAGTAGCTCTGGCGTCTAAAGATTTCGTTACGTTTGTCTAGTGTTCCTTAATCCAGTTCTGGAGCAGAATACCGATAATGACGAAGTAAGACGAGCTTACTTAGATTCTCCATTTTCATTACGGTTCTTATATTTTTCTGTCTTAACATGACTAACTTCATTTTTTGAGGGTAGCGCGTCCCTTTAGGAGCCTTAGTCTCGGTCTCTTCTGCTCTCATCTTCAGAATGAACTCTTGCCTTGGAGAGTTTTGTCAATTTTGCACGATTTGATCCGTAGACGGGGTCCCATTTTGTGTTTGCCTGTTTGCATCCATTGATCTTCACATATATATGTAGTAGATCCTGCTATTTCAGTACAAACAGCTTGTACTGGTGTCTCATTTCCCATATGCGACGGAAAGCACAGACTCCAGCTTTGCCTTCGAGAGGCATTAAATTCGTCGCCTGGTTGCGCTGGTTATTTTTATTCTCGTTTGTTGTTTTTGTTATTTTCATGATTTATGTTATATGAGTCTCCGCTTCAAGCTGCTATCTCCGCTTGCCCTAACAGTTCCGTTTTCGCTCGATGCGGTCAACTAAGCCTCTAATGCCATCTTTATGGCGACATGGCATCAAATGTACTTGAAGACCTGCCATGGTTTTAATGGAACGGTGGCACCTGTAACATTACCTTGCAAGCCATTTCTATAAGATGTCATTTTTGTGTACTGAGGTAACAGAACATGGTACATCCTACAGCCCGAGTTCAGTGCTTCTAAATCGTTTAACAAAATCTTGGTCCTACTTTGTTGTTTGCTTTCTTGGTTTGCCGTTTGTGCTATATCCTTAGTCGGAAGCTGTTTATTTGTTATGCACAGCTAACTTAACAGTCCGATTGAAAAGTCCCCGACCTACAATATTAAAACACATTTTTGTGGCTAAATTCGTTTTATAGTTCCATGCACATACTAAATACAAGCATACACACAAAAGTCGCGGAGCTGAGTAAGCGCAAGGTGGCCACACGCATTCCTCACTTACTTGGCTTCGCTTCATGGGCTTGATGTAAGCCGCAGCGCACTCTTAAATGTACGAAATCCAAATGATTTATGGACTTTTCAATGCATTGACTGGTCAGCATTTATTACCTAATGGTGGTCACACGCTGCCACATCCACAACTCACACACACACACACACACAAATAGTACACTAAACAAATATTTATAGCTTATTTAGCAAGTGTGTGTGGACTGGGCAGCAAAACCTCCTCGGTGGTCGCAGTAAAAGCATAAATATGTGAAAAAGCACTACGTCACACACACACATACAGGCAAAACCACAAGTACAGGAAGTGACCATACAACTTTTGAGGGCATTAGTGTTTTGACCATCTCACTTAGCCTCTTTTAGTTGGACATTTTGGAGATTGTCGGTAATTTAGTGCACAACAACAGTTATTTTTGTACAAAACAAATTGCGTAAAGTGAAAATATGTCAGCACTCCATTTGGAGCGCCTGTCAGCGTGTTTCACGAAGTTTGACAGCGAGTGACGCAACTGGCAGGCTGTTGCTGTGCCAAAAGTTCTCGCTGTCAATAAGCGAAAGTGGATTTGTGGCAAAAAGATTTATTTCGTTGAGTGTTATGTTTCCTATTTTGGCTTACACGTGTGGGCGTGGGCGCTAAGCTCTTAGTCAACTGACACTATTTCACTATTTCGGAAGTACAATATTAATTAATACGTGAGATAAGTCAATCGTTGTGGTTGAAGGGTGCGAAAATATATATATTTCAGAATTTCTATATATTTATAGAATTATGTATTGAAAAAATGAATGAAAAAATATCTTAACTTGAAGATATTCAGACATATGCTGTTATTTGTCGGAAAATTTTTAAATTTTTTGTTTTGGAAATTCGATATGTATTGCAACACTGGATACCCAAAGATATACTTTAATGCATGCCTTTTAAAATTTTATTTTGGTTATGATATAATACACTATTTTCTAATTTTTTCAACTTAATAAGTCAATATATAATATGTGTATGATATAAAATTGCATATATGACTGAATGTTACGTATACGCCTGGTGGTCTCACAATATGAGTATGTATACTCTAAGGATATGTTTATATAAGGTGCTGAATTTATTGCAGAAATAGCTTATATTCGCATACACATAACATACGATCACCATGAATTCAAATAAATAAACTCAGAAATCTGAACATTTTTCGGTCTTTTAAATGATATGTAAATATTACGTATACGCACAGTGCCACCAAAAATGTCTTTGAGATACATACATATACACGTACATTTGATTTCAATGTTGAACTTTTAATTAAGATGTATGTATATATTAAAAAAGCATACAGTACATATATTTCAATAGTGTTGCCACATGTTGAAAATATTTACAAAAAAAAATTAAAAATTAATATTAAATATTGCACAAGAAATTATGTTACACATTCATGTAGACATTAATATACATATAATATGCAGAATTAAAAAAAAAATGCTATATTTGAGACAGGCTTGTAAAGTTAAAAAAAACTCTTGTTAGTAAATATAAATTTTTTATTTTTCCTTACAACTTTTTTCGACGAAAATGTAAGCAAGAAGCAGCAAACATAAGGTTTTTGGTACCCGCTTTCGAATAAAACTACAGGAAATAAGACAGTATGTCAACTATGCTCAAACTAATAAATGCCTTTCTCTGCTTGGAAGCGGTATGCGGATCAAGTAAACACATGCAGTAGAGCAAAACCTTTAGTTTTGGTTGAAAATATAATTAGAAAAATTGAAAAATATTTAATATTCAATCTTTAAATAAAATTCAATAAAAAAATGTATCGAAAAAATATCGATTGGTAAACACATGTAGATTTAATTAAAAATAATTATAAAAAAATATAAAAAATTTGTATTCAATCTTGAAAAAATTGATAACTAAAATTTACCAAAAAATATCGATTTTTTCGATGATTTTTCATCAAAAAAAAATCTAGGCTGATTCTGATTATCGGCATTTTAATTTTTGTCGATATTTATCGATATTTTTTTTCCGATTTTATTATTACTTTTTTGGTTACAAATAAAAATAAAATAAAAAATATAAAAATAGTTGTTTTTTCACAACTACTATTAAAAGAAAAGCTTGATATGTAGGAAATCTTAAAAAACATGGCCTAAGCTAAAAAAAACAAAGAAATGTTCGATATTTGTAAACAAATTGAAAATTAAATTTAATCGAAATATGTAAATCGATTCACTTTAATTATTAATCATGAGCATACGATAGATAGAATCTAAATATTTAAAAATATATAAAAAAGTAGTAACAATTTTCGAAGTTTATCGATTAACATTGATTTTTGGTATAAAAAACCGGTAGCTATATTAGTTGTCATATAGTCATAGAATTAGCAAACTTATTTTTAATTAAAAATATCGATTATTATTTTAAAAAATATCGATTGTTTTTTTATAATTTATTTTTTTAATCGTGAATTACTTAACATTAAAAAATCGGAATCGAAATTTTTGGTATAAAAAAGCGGTAGCTATATTGGTAGTCATAAAGTCATATAGTCATTAAAAAAATTAGTTTTTATTTTAAAAATCGATAGATTTTATTTTTTTAAAAAATTTTGGTAAAAAATATCGATTATATTTAAAAAATATCGATTAGTTTTTTCTATTTTATTTTTTTAATTGAGAATTCATAATATTAAAAAATCGATAACGGTAATGAAAATAATATTAAATAGTAAAACAATTTTCGGAGTTTGTCGATTATTATTCGTGTTTTTTTTTAAATGTCGATTATTAGAGAAAAATATCGATTATTAATAAATAAAAATATTGATTATTATTTTCTATGTTTTTTCGAAAATTTTATAAATTTCGGTAATACTATTACTAACTTACTTTTACACAAATTTATAACAAAAGTGGTAGTATATAGTTTCTCAAAGTCATAATGAGTTCCGCATTTGAGCGCCTGTTTTATATATAAAACTGATTTTACATACGGTTGTAAGCGCAAATAAACTATTAGGCATATGTATATAAAAAATATATATATAAATTTAGTACGCATTGGTGTCAAGTGTCAACAGTCAAAGGCCAAAAGCGTAGGTTGCTTTATCCTTCAAACGCCTAATCATGCTTACACTCATTTCAGAGTACACAAATACTTACGTATGTATGTATGTACATACAAAAATATGCATGTGTATACATTTTACATGCAGACAGACACATCAATGTGTGCCCTTCATTGACGTAGTAGCATCAATTACCAAGTGTCGCCCACATTGTTGGCTTTGTATGTGTCATTAAGTGCTCAACGGACTAACAGAAAGGGTGCATATACATACACACATGCATAAAAACATACTTGTATGTATACATATACAGCTATATTTATAAAGTTACATACATATAAATGGTTTGGTTAGCTGAGATAGTTATAAGGCTTACTGATATCGCTGGCCGCGCAACAGAACTCTGGACTGTGACGTAGAAAATTTGTTGCTGTAAATATATAAATATATATTTGTATATATGCAGGTATTCGTGCACTATCATTTGTTCGAACAAACGCTTCCGTTGTGGTGGCTCCCCAGGCGGCTGGCCGCGTCACTGGCCTTGCGTCATAGGCGGGGTGTTTATTCGCCCAAGTGTGTCCGACTATTTACCTCATTTGTTCGATATATACATACATATCTACGCAAAGACATATTTACACATAACCGTACTTATTTGCAAAGTTGCCGTTGTGTGGAAGGTGCTGAGTAAAAAAAAAAAAAACTAAATTAATTTACGCTCTCCTAACCTCGTAAACATATGCCCCACAATTATCAGGCGGCCATTTCCCCCAGACAGCTGTAGTCCACAGCTCCATTATCTTATCGTAGCTATATAAATGTATGTGTGTGTTGGCAGGTGCGATTCTTGGTGCAAAGCGTGTGTGTGTACCCACGGTGCGAATGGGTTAAATCGGTCAGTGGGTCTGTGAGAATGAGTCGGCATAAAACACAGACATAAAAAAACAACAAAAACAAAACTGAACAGATAAATGAATCGATAGTCATGCTTTATATTTTCTGATTACATTTTACAACCCACAACGCTGCTTGGCATGCGTCATATCAGCGCTGAGTGGTCTAAAGTACAAGTGCTCGCATCTAATTACCCACTCGAAGGAGCAACGCTTCGATTTCACCAGTTTTCGCACTTTTTGATAGAACAGCGCCGCAATCAAGCAGACTACAAAGTTCAGAAAGCGCGTGGCTACAAATATATTAGTAGATATGGGAATGATGTATCATTCCCATAACTGCGTTTGAAATTTCGCCGCATATCGGAGCATTATAGCATATAGTTGCCATACAAAATGATCGCTCAAAGTTTTGACCTCATATAGAAAACTTTTTTATTTGTAGAGATATTTTCACGATATTTGGCATGGATTATTATCTAAGGCAACATAATATTATTCGAAGAAATTTTTGAGATCGGCGCACTATTGCATATAGCTGCCATACAAAATGATAAAGTTTTGACTCATATAGAAAACTTTTTTATTTGTAGATATTTTCACAAAAATTGACACTGCATTTTGTCTTAATTATATATGACCAAATTTTTCGATCGGATATACATAAAATCATGTTCTCATATGGAAACCTTTAATATTTGTAGAGATATCTGCATGAAATTTAGCATGGATTAATATCTAAGGCAACATAATAATATTCGCATAAATCTTTTAGATCGGACCACTATAGCATATAGCTGTCATACAAACCGATCGCTCAAAATTTTGATCTCATATGAAAAATTTTTTTATTTGTAAAGATATTCGCACGAAATTTGGTATGCATTTTTATCTAAGGAAACATTATAATATTCAAAGAAATTTTTTAGATCGGACTACTATAGCATATAGTTGCTATACAAAAAACAATCAAAATCAAGTGCTTGTATCAAAAATATTTTAATTATGGGTACATATTTTTTTATCTAGGAAATGTCGTTATACATACATTAAAAAAAATTCGAAAATCAGTGTCTTATGTTTTTGGGTATTTTTTGTTTTTTTTTTTAATTTTTTAAATTTTGGGAATTTTATTATTTTATACTTTTACAAGTGGCAACACTATCCGATATTGTATACAATTATGTTATTCTGACGTGTGTTATACTTGAAATTCGTATAGTCATATCTTGTACCCTCAACTCATGAAATTTATTTACATTTTTCAAAAAGATGGCAACTCTGTTGAAGAAATTAAACCAAACATTTTCAAAAACTGATATTAAATATTCCCTTTACTTTATATTCCGTACATAAATATTTGTAAAAATTTGTTCTTTCAAAGATGGCAACTCTTACGAAATATGCAACGAAAGCGGAGGTCTAAAAATCAAATTTCTTAGATCGCCCGCCAAATCTTTCATATTCCTCCTTCAGAAGTGCTAATTTCGAATGCTATTGAAACAAACTTGGCTATAATCGCTCAAGCCATGCCAGTAAAGAAGAAGTTCTTCTTTGAAACAAATATTGGAAAATGTTAAAGGAAAGGTCTTCAGCTGCAAGCTGATCAACTGAAATATTTTTCTTATTATTTTTGTTCGCTGTTTTCCGTGACAGTTTTCGGAAAAATACTCTCTAAATTGTGCTGCACATCTTTAGCAAAATCATTTTGCTCATAAACAAGCTAACGGACCATATAAACATTTATATATGTATATACATATATTTACTAAGCGATTTTTAGAAGCTGTCACCTTTAGTCAGACTCAGCAGGTGAAAGATTAAATTCTTTACCTTTCAGTTGCAAATATCTGCAGTGTTTCAACTCATCGTCACAGTTCACCCCTCCCTCGCCGCATTATTTGTTTGAGTTTACTTAGTGCTTGCTTTTATTAAAAAATTCTTCTGCAAATGCAGCACTGCATTGACGTGTGCGGCTTGGTATTTTTGTGGTGTTGTTGTTGGTAATTCTCTCCTCCCAAACAAAGGTTTTGTTGTGTTGTTTTTTGTTTTCCTAAATTTTGTTGTTGTTGTCAAGGGTGCTGCCTTACTTTGAAAAGTTGTTGTTGTTGTATTTTGTTTTTAATTGTTGTTGCTGTTGTTAATTTTTCTTCTAATCGTAGTTATTGTTGTTGTTACATTTTTCTTCTAATTGCTGTTCTTGTTCCCCTAATCGTTGTTGTTGTTGTTGTTGATGATTTATTAAACTTTTTTGTTGTTGAGTTTGCTCTCTCACTTTTAAAAGTTGTTGTTATAATTTTTTTCTTTTTGTTGTTTTTTTTTTCAAAGTGTTACTGTTGTTGTAAATTTTTCTTCTTGTTCCCTTAATCGTAGTTATTTTTGTTGTTAATTTTTCTTCTAATTGCTGTTCTTGTTCCCCTAATCGTTGTTGTTGTTGTTGATGATTTATTACACTTTTGTTGTTGTTGAGTTTGCTCTCTCATTTTTAAAAGTTGTTGTTGTATTTTTTTCTATTTGTTGTTGTTGTTAACTTTTCTTGTAACCGTAGTTTTGTTGTGTTTCTTCCTTTTTTGTTGTTGTTAATTTTTCTTCTAAACATCGGTTTTGTTGTGGTGATTTTTTTCAAATTCTTCTTCTTGTTTCCATAACTGTTTTTGTTTTTTTGTTTCTTGATTTTCCCTAAAACAAGCTGGAAAACTGCAGACAAACATCGTGTCATTCCCACAAGAGGTCGTAAATAAGTCACTAACTTTGATTATATGCAAATATGCATGTTTGTATATGTTCATGTGTGTGTGTATGTGTGTCTTTATGGCTCACTCAGTGAACAATATTATTCATTGTTTAATAAAATCTGCATGCGAATATACATACACACATTTATATATCTGTCATTGTATATATGTGTATATGCACATACATATGTATAAATGGATATGTGCAAGTATACAGGTGTGCGTGTGTGCTTGCATCTTCATAGTGCTACGGGAAGACCCCACCAATAGACCTGTCTGCATGTGTCGCCGTACAATGACTTGTCAATTTATTAAACAAATTTTCGCTGACGCTTTACTTGTTGTTGTTATCCCCCCCTTTTTGTTTTTGTTTTTGGTTTTTTGTTTCACCTTTGAAGCGTTAACGCTCGAGCACGTTAAATGCCTTCGTTATGCGTCATTTACCTGCAGCTACGTAGTACGTTTAGTTGTTGCTTTTGTCTTTTATTTCGCACAAAGATAATAAATATGCAGCTACGACAATATAACAACAACAATAACCACACATTCATGCTTACATACGTACAAAACTATATCTATATATAAATACAGATGAATATGGGTGAGTAAATACAAGGCAATTAACAAGAGCAATCTACTTACTCACTTCAGACACAAAGCTATGCACACACATACTTACATATATGTGTTTGTACATACGTACATAATATTGGTGTCACATGTGCTTTCTTTGTGAAATTTAACTAATAAAATGTGTGTATGTACATATGTCTTTGTTTGTATAAAGCTTAAAAAAATGCAATCTGTTGCGTTGTTAGACGCGTACACACATATACAAACGCATTGAGCCAGCAGGTGTGCCTGGCATTATGACTCGTTTGCCGAAGCGAATACGCGTACAGCCGTTGGCAGTTTACTGAGCACACTTGTGCTACAAGATTTGAAGGTTTTAAGGAAATATTTATATTCTGAGTACAAAGTGTATGTACTATACATATATACGAATATATAGTATATGTATATAAATGATCAGCTTGATGAGCTGACTCCATTTAGTCAGTCCGTCTGTCTGTATATATGCGAGTTGTCCCTATTAAATCTCGCACACATCATTGCCTGTCCAAGAAGTTGTTCGTTTGTCGGAACCGCCGATGTCAAACCACTATAACTTACTGTCATACTAACTGATAAACTCAAGTCCTTGTACGGAAAACTTTTTTCTCCGAAGAAATCAAACTCAAGTTGAAGATGACTTATACCCTTTTATTCTATAAGAAATTGATGCTTTATAAGTTATTGAATGCCGTCTACCACTGTTGGCAATCTCGATGTCTTGGTGAACTGGAACCCTCTCGAAGTGAAGGCGCTTATCATAGCGACACTTTCGACTACTGCCTTGCTTTCCAAGACACTTCTAGCCGATATGCGAAACGAGGTTACTGCCTGGATTGCTGCTTGGCTGCCTACGTAGCCGTTGATTCTGGAGATGCTTGCTGCTGCATTAGATGCTAGCTCCGTAGCTCTTTCCCAATAGCAAAGATCTCTGGTTTAAATATAATGCAGTGCTGCAGGATTTTAAAAAGCGTCTTCCACACACTTAAATGTTTAACGTGTTGCGCACAGGTATCATGCCTTATCATCTAAGTTTACGCTGAATCTACTTTCTCAGTTGAAAACTGGGATAATGAAATCGTTTCTTGCCAAACCGCCATTACTCTCCGAGCTATAAGCGGAGGTTCCTTATGTAAATCGCCTGCAGCTAGTAGTCGCCCCGCCGATTTGGTGTGCAGTTTTCAGCTAAGAAGTTTTAGAGCTCCCGATATGGACATCGCAACCAATCTCTAAACCTTTACCTGTTGACCAAACTACTGCAACGTATACTCGTAGCACCAGTGCATGAGTTAGGGAGAAAACCCTCAGGTTAAGGGCCCTAAGGAATTATAGCCAATTTTTTCAGGATCAGGCAATAATTTTCGCTTTACTCATGAGTGCGTATCAATAGCTTTTCTATAACTAGAAAGAGAGCGAGTCCTTTCTTCTTATGCGGAAGAAGCTACCTTCACTGTGACAGACAGTTTTTATGACAACGCAGTTGGTTGGTGGGTCCTCCGCGTACGTGAAGCCAATTAGCTAAATATTAGGCTATACGTGGTCAAAGGACTCCGAACTGTCCCATAATTGCCACCTTATCAGCTTTACATTCTACAGCGATACCATTATTAACTGTTGTGTTTTATCAAGAAATAACTCCAAGTGAGACCGAGCATGATGTTATGTAGTTTGAAAAACGCTTCATTGGTTTGACAGCCTGATGATTGATATAGAGAACTGGTTATTTATCTGATCAACGACTGTCAACTCGACAGCAGTCTACGAGAGCTTTCTACCTACGAAATGTCTCAGACACTTTAGCTTGTCATCAAGGTGGCATTAGAGCGAAGATAAGTCTCTAAAATCTTAAATTCCTTTGAAAATAGAAATAACTAGGTCTTAATTCGATTGATGCTAAGACTACGTTCAGGCATTCAGTTTGGCACATAGTTGAGACACCATAGTTGAGACACACTCGAGTATAAATGTTTTCAAGAACAACATGTGAATGAAACAACGTCCTCAATTATCTTACGTCCTCTGTACTCAAACGTCTTGAAATTCTAAGAGCATTTCCATTTTGTGTAATAAAGTTCTTATACAAAATTGTTAATTCCTATAATTGTATTCAGAGTAATCGACTCCCGCCTTATCCCTCAAACGTTACTGATAAGTTGCTTCCGGCTGTATCTAAGTAGATATGTATGAATGCTGGTACACAGTTAGTTCAACAAAAGGTGTACATTATCAACTGAGGTTTGCTTCATCCTTATCGTTTCGTAGACCAGAGTGCTGATAAACTTATTAAAATATTTGCATATATTTATTGCCGTAAACTCTGTGCATTGTGCTTTGGTTTTCGGAATATCCCAATTATTGGATGAAGAGTGTTAATATCTTTTGTTTCGTATGTATATGAGGTCAATCTGTAGGCGAAGACAATTTGGGTTTTCGTTCAGTCGGATACTGATAAGAGCATAATGGCAATTGGTTATCACTTGAGTGAATAAAGGAACATACTATAGCAGGTGTCTTCTAGAAAAGAGTTAAGCTGATTCTAAGATTGTAAATGTACGATGTGCAGGAGATTTTACTATGAAATATTTATAAATGAAGGAGGTAACTCAGATGAAATCTGTTTAACCATATGAAGGTTTACTTTAATATGAAGAAACCCATAGGTACTGCGTCGAATACGCTCAGAGCTGGAGTGTTTTCATTCATTCGGACGACATGACTTAGAAAGCGTAGCCGGTATCTCTTAATGCGCTGAACTATGTTAATGTCATCGTATATATTGCAGAGTTCATCAAACCAAAGACTGACAGACATAAGTCTCCGCAGAACTTTCTCTCGAAGTCTAGTAACACCGGCTTATCAGATGTTGTCGTCGTCCATGCCTCTGCACCATATAGCAGGACGGGCATGATAAGTGATTTGTAGAAATTTGTGTTTGTTTGTCGAGAGAGGATTTTTCTTTTTCATTCTGCGTTGGATTTGACACATTGTTGTTGGTGTTAATGCTGGTACCAAGATAGACAAAATTATCTACGACTTCGAAGTTATGATCAAGAGTGACGTGGGAGCCAAGTCGCGAGTGCGATGACTGTTTGTTTGATGACAGGAGATATTTCGTCTAGCTCTCATTCACTACCAGACCCAGTTACTCCCCTTCTTTGTCCAGGCTGGAGAAAACAGAACTAACGGCGCGGTTGTTAAGGCCAATGATAGCAATATCATCAGCATACGCCAGCAGCTGTCCACTCTTATAGAAGATTGTACCTTATCTATCCAGATCTGCAGCTCCAATTCTTTTCTTCCGGAGTAGATTGAAGAAGTCACACGATTGGGAGTCACCTTGTCCTTTCGGATCCTGACGGAGTTTTTGGTATTGCTCAACGTCAGTTTACACAGCCGTATTAGTTTTGCGGGGATACCAAATTCGGACATAGCGACGTAAAGGCAGCTATTTTTCCTGCTGTCAGAAGCAGCTTTGAAATCGACGTGGTGTGTGTCGATCCTCTTTTCACAGGCCTTTTCCGAAAGATTTGGCTTATGGTGAATATCTGGTCAGTTGTTGCTTTTCCAGGCTTAAAGCCACACTGATAAGGTCCAATCAGTTTGTTGACAGTGGGCTTTAATCTTTCACACAATACGCTCGATAGAACCTTGTATGCGATGTTGTGGAGACTTATCCCACGGTAGTTGGCGCAGATTTTGGTGTCTCCCCTTTTGTGGATTGGGCAGAAAACATCTAAATTTCAATCGTCGAGCATGCTTTCGCCCGACCATAATCTTCAAAGGAGCTAATGCCTGCTCCTTATCGGTTCTTCGCCGCAGTATTTGAATAGCTCGACCGGCAAGCCATCAGTCCCCGCCGCTTTGTTGTTCCTCAGTCAGGTAATTGCTATTCGAACTTCTTCATGGTTGGGCAATGGAGCGTCTGCTTTATCGTCATCGATTGGGGCACCGAGTTTACCATCGCCAGGTGTTATGCTTTCACTGCCATTCAGTAGGTTGGAGAAGTATTCCCTCCTTAATTTCAGTATGCCCTGGGCATTAGTTATCTCTGCGGGTTCTACAAGAGTATGCTCCGGTTTTTAAACCTTCTGTTAGTCGCCGCATCTTTTCGTAGAATTTCCGATTATTGTCCCTGTCGGCCAGCATGTCAAGCTCTTCCTACTCGGCATCTTTCTTTTATTGTCTGCAAATGCGTTTCGCATACCTCTTCAACTCTCAGTATCTATCCCATCGCACACCCATTTTACTATGCTTATTTGAATTCTTCTCAGGCATTAGAAATGAACGTCAATCAAACCCAATGTACGCCAAATAATAATAAAAAAATTCTTTCAGTATTTATACAAACCTATGTATATCGGTATGTGATGAATGATCTGATTCTTCACATAAACTTTCAGCTCATTTTTTTATCGCTTGTTCAAACCCCAAATTCCAGAATTCACTGCAGCATAAGTCGAACGTAAAATAACCAGCTGATACATATACATACATATATGTATATACAAACATAACTGCTTATATAAGTATAAACATATGTACATATGCATATACTTAGTTTATAACTGAAAAGCCATCAATATTTTAATGACATGCTTTGTGTGCGAGTAAAAAACAAGTGTCAAAAAGTTGTGTTCGTCTAATAAATTTCGCCGCAAAATCTAGTGGCGAACGGCGAACACTAAACTTCACTTTGAATTTCGTATTAAAAGTAATCAAGAAAGAAATTTAGAGCTTCTGTGTAGGTAACAATCAAGATGTGAGTATAAAATGTTGTTGCCGCTGTTGTTGTTGCAAATGAAATTCCCTGTTTTGTGGCACAATTAAATGATTTTTATGGAGCCCATTAAAATGTGCACACACACACATACATACATACGCAAATAACGTTCAAGCGACTTAAGCACTCGTTTAATGAACCTTTCTACTTATATTAGCGGTATACAGATACAGACACACATAGACACATATACAAAGCAAAATGTCAACATGTTTATGTCAAAAAAAAAATAGTAATAATAAAAAAATGGGAAGACCGTTTTAAAAAGTGGTAAAAAATCACACACAAGCAACCAGAATTTCACGCTGCTGCAGAGAAGTAGTGTGTAAAAATAGCAACAAAACCACTTAAATGTTTAAAATGTTAAAAAAATAGATAGGAAAACCTTCACTTCTGAGTCAAAGTAGCTATAATACCTTTCACACTTACAAAAGTTCCTTAAATACTTGATTTTGACCAGTCCCTGCTGCTTCGCGCTATAGTGGTCCGTTCTATACAATTTATACAGTGTACCGTTATCGTAGATAGCAATCTGAGGTTCCGTACTGTTCCCACAACAGCCGAGTCTAAGCAACCAGAACGAACCTGGATTTTTAACCGGCCGAAGACTGTCAACTCGGCACCATGCCTCGAAATTAGTTCAGGAATACTTTTTGCCACTACAACAACAACAATAATATAAACCAGATTCTATGAAGATATCCTATCTAATAAATATGTACCAGATTCTATGAAGATATCCTGTCTAATAAAAAAGTCTTTTATATTTAGAACTGCATCGAATACTCTCTGAGTTGGAGAGATTTCACCCATTCGAACGATATGATCTAGCCAGCTGTCTCTTAATTCGCTGAACTATGCCGATGTTGTCATATATCTCGTATAGCTCATCGTTCCGACGGTTTTCGCCGTTGGACATACGCAAAAGATCGTCTAACCTTTCAGTGCTTTTCTCTTAAAAACTCGTATCGACGTATGTTGCCATCATCCAGTCCTCTGCACACTAGAGCAGGACGGGGATGATGAGTGACTAGTTGAAATTGGTATTTGTTCGTCGAGAGAGGACTTTACTCTTCAATTGCCTACTCAGTCCGAAGTAGCACCTTTCGAGGCTGACGTTGTGGTTGGTGTTATTGCTGGTTTCAAGCTAGACGCAATTATTTACGACTTTGATGTTATGACTGTCAATAGTGACGTGGGAGCCAAGTCGCGAAGGTGATGACTGTTTGTTTCATGACACGAGATATCCCTGTTCAGGGTATAATAGTTATCGAGATTATCAGATCTAGAACTCTTTTCAATCTCATCTCATCTCATCTCATCTCATCTTATCTCATCTGATCTCATCTCATCTCATCTCATCACATCTCATCTCATTTCATCTCATCTCATCTCATCTCATCTCATCTCATCTCATCTCATCTCATCTCATCTCATCTCATCTCATCTCATCTCATCTCATCTCATCTCATCTCATCTCATCTCATCTCATCTCATCTCATCCCATCTTATATCATCCCTACCAACCAACCAACTATTTGCATGCCCAGTTAACCCTACACATCTGACACTCCTCTCCTTATGGTCCGACTCAATCGAAACAGCACGTTTCCTGAGCCTACCATTGGATGATCTCGTTGACAACTTATCTGAACCTTACCACCCTAACGTGAACTAGATAACCGTTACAACAACAACAACAGGCGCAGTAAACTTTTTCGCAGTTGGGTTGAATCTTAGTGGGAAGGTTGGAGGGACAGCTCATCTATAAGGTACTTTCTGCCATTAAGTTGGCACTAGACGTATTGCTTCGAAGTGCAGCCTGAGCTTGGAAGATAGGGCAAATTTGTTCTAATTACAACGAATTGTGAACGAGCTGGGTCTTCGTTGCCCACATGGGCTCTAGTCCTGGATCTCTGGACTTCACGTAAGTTTAGCAGGCATTGGTTAACAACTTGCTCCTGTGCGACTAAGATACTGCTGACTTCGTGAAAAACCTTAGACTGAACTATCCTTTCTTAATAAAGTTCATCTTGCCCCAATTGTTGGTGTTTTTATTGATTATTGTATCGTGGAAGGTGAGGCGCAAACTTCCAGATAATTTCTCCTCCATTCTCCAGCTCTTACAAGACTGTGGTTGAAAACGCTCAGCAGTCATATCTTCGGGAAAATATGCGAAATGGCCGGAATTGATATTGGCCGCCTCAGCAATTTTGTGACAGGCTCAAACCGCTTTGTTGATTAGTGACAGAAGCGCACTTTTCACGGTTAGCAATCGAGCGAATCCATACTTGCCTCACCAGCCCAAGTGCGGGCACTCGCACACTAAAAAGGCGGTGACGGCGAGTCTACGAGCTTTTGTCGCGCGCGCACTTATCACGCTAGCGGTAAATACCCAAATGGCAAAAACAAAAAGAAAAGTAAATAAGTGTCTCAATTAACTTATAAACAAACACGCACTGAAACATACACACATACATATGTATGTAGGAAGGCGAGGCGCGTTTCCACATGCCCACAAGTGCCTAATTTATGATAAGCATACTTTTTGCCCACTTTTTTCTTAATTTCAATTCTCACACACTCGCGTTGATTTGCACTTTATGCCAAGCATACAAATAAATGGTGAATGAAATTCTATAATTCAGAGAGGCAATATACTAATACAAATAAACTTTGCATCAAAGGCACTTTGGCAAGCGTTTGCCTAGCTTTGGTGGGAGCGTTCGTTTTAGGTTCACTGCCGCGACACCTCGAACATAGCACATACTCGTATGTTGGTATGTGTGTGTGTGTGTGTGCCTTTGGTGGTCGTCTGGCGCTCTATACAGCTTCCTAGACTTTTCCGTAAGGCAAATCGACACCGACGTCGCGATAACACGCCATGAATTGCCACATTTTATTGCTTATGCTCGTATTACAAGTACCATGTTGATTATAAGTAATAACAAATTTACATACAATATAGTTATTACATAAGTTGATATAAATATGTATGTATATACATACATACATACGTACATACTGCCATACATATTGTTTAAGTATGTATGTGTACAACGGCATCTTTGAAATTATGATATTTATTTTAAAGCTTGCGCGACTTCAAGAAACAGGCGGTTATAAAGTCAATATTTTGAATATCGCGCAATAAAAGTTATGAAAATCCGAATAAAAATATGAAAATCAGAAAGAACGTTAACTTCGGCTGCACTGAAGCGATAATAGTTATCCTTATCCAGTACAAAATAGTTCCTTACAAGCACTGGATACCGATCGTTCAGTTTGTATGACAGCTATATGCTATAGTGATCCGATCTGGAAAATTTCTTCAGATATTACAGAATTGTCTTGGAAAATAATCTATGCAAAATTTCGTGACGCTACTTTGTAAAATAAAAAAATTGTCCAAACAAGGTCTTGATTTTGATAGGTAAGTTTGTATGACAGCTATATACTATAGTGGTCCAATAACGGCATTTTCAACAAAAGAGCAGCCTATTGGTGCGAAAAGAACGTGTGCAAAATTTCAGATCGATATATGGAGTAAATACAGACGAACAGACCAACAGTCGAACTGGAAAATCGACACAGCTCATCAGGCCGATCATGTACATATATATGGGGTATTCCATATCAAATCGACCACTTTTGAACCCGACCCCTTTAGATTTTGCTGAAACTTATCCATCCTTTTCTATCCTTTGAAAAACATTTTTGAGAATTTTTTCAAAATTTTTTGTCCAACTTCAAAAAAAGTTATGAATTTTTCAAAAAAGGCCTTTTTATTTTCAAATAGCCATAACTTTTGAAGAAATTTACTTTTGGGGACCTTTTTTTTTAAAAAAATTTTGTTTTTAAATGAACTTTTCAAAAAAGTACACGAAAAAAATTTATCACGATCAATTATATAAAATAATCGGTTTTTTTTAGTAAAATCGTCATTTTTTGGAAGTTCGCCATTTTTTGAAAGTTCGCCATTTTTTTTTTTTTTTTCCTCAAAAAAAAAACTACAATTAATTTGACAACTACCCTGCTAATCCCGGAGCGGGCCGATTTTTTTTTATTTTTTTTATTTATTTAAAAAAAAATTGTCAAATTTTCAAAAATGAAAAAATTTTTTATGTATATATTTTATAGGCTCTCCGACATTGACTTCCGGGTGTTACAAATTTCGTGGCAAACTTAATTCAGAGTATATTATACATTGTACATATGTATACTTAACTATTTCCGTCTGTCCGTACGTACGTATATAATCGGGGTATAAATATGAAATACTATTTTCTGCTCTTAATTATCAAAAAAACTTACTATGAAAGTTTTGTATTAATAATATTTTTAGAAAAAAAAAAATCATATGGCAACCCTTCGAAAAAATTAATTTTGTTTGTACATATTTTAGTCAAATAGTTGATTAGCAATTTTTATTTAGTCAATTTATTTGTAGTATTTGTAGTAGGTGGCAACAACACTGATCAAAATGTTTCGAAATTTTATTTTCAAAAAAGCCATATGACACACAATCAACTACTTAACCAAAATCGTTACAAGATATTTATTTAATAAACAAATTATTATGATAACACAATATTTCACAGTTACCAAAATTTGTTAATTAACAATTTTTAAAATTAAACAATCGTTTATTTTTACGTAGTGGCAACTCTGTGTAAAAATGTTATTTATTTTTTCTTAAAAACAGTAATATGTCCTGCCTGCTGTTTACTATATTTGTAATTTGACATATCACTTTTTATATTTTTTTAATTTTTCAGCTTTTAAACTCATATGGTAACGCTATGTTACTGAATTAATTTTTTTTTAATATTTCATTCTCTTATTTGATAAAAATTTGTTTTCTATTTAAGCAATTAACTATTTTATGCTATCACAATAAGGTGGCAACACTGTTTACCAATATTTTCACAAATTCTTTTAAAACTTTTCCTTTTAAATAAGCAATATTTAAACGGTTTTTAAATAAAATCTAAACAAAAAATCTTAAAAAAAAAATACTTTTTATTTCTATTCAATTTTAGATTTAAAAAATACTATGGCAGCCCGGTGTAAAAGTTACTCAATCAAATTTTTTTTATTTTATTCTCATATTAGTTGAAAATTATTTTTGTTTAAAAAATAAATTATTTTATTTCATCAGGATAAGGTGGCAACACTGTTTACAAATATTTCCGAAAATTTCTTGATAATACCCTGTATTATATACACAATATTTAAACGTTTTTTAATAAAATCTCAAAATTTTGTATATTTAAGAAAGGTTTGCATTTCAACAGCCAATGTGGCAACCATGTGGAAACAATTGGTGGCAGCACTAATTAAAAATATTATCAACTAAAAAATTGTGATAACTGCTCATAAAAATTCACCCTTTTCAATTCTTTCTATCACGTTCTCTAACTTTTCTAAGTGGCAACTCTCTTTGGAAAAATTATTTTAACTGAAGTCCTTCCTGGATATGATACCAGTAGCACATCACTTATTTAATTTATCAATTCTAACCTTTAAACGATTTTTAATTTACAATGATTTTGAATAACTATAGGGTAATCGCTTTCGAGGTTCCCTACCTTTTTAAAGAAAAACACAGAAACTTCAAATTTAATGGGGAATGTTTATTATCATTCGAAAGAACATTCATTGGCATTTATTTTTTGAAGACAATCTCTTTCAAATGTTGGCCGTGGCTACGTTTCAATTGGTCCATCGTTCAGTCCAATTTTCGATGACTCGTTCGTAATTTTCGACTGGTAACTGGCGAATTACACACCTGATGTTTTGTTCCAAGGCCTGAATCGAAGCGGGGTTGTCCAAATAGACTTTGAGCTTTACATACCCTCACAGGAAAGAGTCTAAAGGTGTGATATCACACCATCTTGCTGGCCGATCGAAATGTCGCCGAGCTCACGCGCTTCCATTTCAGGCATCAAATCGTCGGTTATTATGGCGTGATAACGTTCGCCATTGACGATTATGTTTTCTCCGGCATCAATTTTGAAGAAATATGGAGCGAGGATGCCACCGGCCCAAAAACCATCAAACACCAAACTGCTATTTTTCTGGATGTAATGGTAGCTATTGAATCTCTTCAGGTGCTCATCGTCCCAAATCCCGCAGTTTTGCTTGTTTGCATACTCATTGATCCAGAAATGGACCCCATGGGTGAACGAAATTTGGCTCGAAACCGTCAGGTCTTCTTTGAACTTTTCAAGAAACCATAGGGCGAAAGGTCGACGTCCGTTCTTGGGTATCTTGTAATTTAAGTCGTAAAATGCGCATCCGTTCTTTTATTTAACTATTTGCAAATACTCGTACATTTTTATAAATTTCTTAAAAAATACTTAATTTATAGTTAAAAAATTACAAATGAAAACATCCACTTTGCATTTCCTGAGAAGAAAGAAGAAAGAAATTCTTCGTAATATATTTTCCATCTAGCTCAAACATTGCCAGACTGTCGTGCTTGGCTTTTAGTAATGTAACATAACTAGTTCTCTATTTAAATAAATTCCACATGTTTATTTCTTGTAAAGTGTCTCGCCTCAAATTTCGTTCGTAATCTCGTTTAAATAAATAATAAATAAAATAATGTTTTAATCCACTTAAAGCTGTTACATATACTTATACATACATACATACATACATATGTACATATACACCAGTTTTCAAGTTCATCTGTTAAAGCACTGTTACCATCTAAGGCTTTCGCCGACAAAGTGCTGACATTCAGATTCTTTATGCTGGTTTTATTATCACAATATATGCACTTACATACAAACAAACATACTTACAGCTTAATTTATGTAATATTCCTTCCCTTTGATAGTCTATAATTTTGCTCACAATGTGCTTTAATGTTTTCTGCTTCGTACCGTCTCCCTTTACCTCTACCCACAGTTACTTTGGTCTACCCAGTTGGGCGCGGATTTCTTTACTCGATAATCAGCTGATTTGAATTGTTGTTATTGCAAAGGAAATATTTGTATATCGTAAAACTTTGGTCTATCCATAATTGCATATACATATGTATACATATGTATTAGTTATTGAAATGTGTACTGAGGAAATGTATGTACATAAGTATGTTTTATAGCGAAGCAAAGTTCTGTTGCTAAGGAGAAGACTTCACAAACCAAAGAGCCTGAAACGATGCTTTGACAAAATTTTCAATGAGAAGAACTACAGTTTGCTTAGTTTATAGAGTTCTTTACTCGTTGATCTTACTTCTACAGTTGTCAGTCTACCGCGAGGTTGGTGTGCCACGCAGCAGCTTATAGTCTCATTTGGGCTCCTGAGCTGAAGTTCGTACTCGCCCAGTAAATGTGGCTTCTAAAAGTCATGTGCCTTTGCATTTAAAAACAAATTGAATGAAGATACTTATATATGTATGTAGTAAATAATTTATCATGGCACATTTGAAATTCCACAAACCTAAGTTGTATTAATTTGAATTGCAATACATACTATGTATATACACATATACATATGTACATATCATGAAGGGTGATCTATTTCGAGGTTCCTTACTTTTTTAATGAAAAAGCACAGAAACTTCAAATTTAATGGAGAATAATTATTATCATTCGAAAGAACATTCTGTGAGGATTATCTCATTCAAATGTTGGCCGCGGCTACGTCTTAGATGGTCCATCCGTTGAGTTCAATTTTCGATGACTTGATTTGCTCCAAGGCTTGAATCGAAGCGGGATTGGCCGCATAGACTTTGGGCTTTACATATCTCCACTGCGAAAAGTGTGTGATATCACACGATCTTGCTTTACATATCTAACGGTGTGATATCACACGATCTTGGTGGCCAATCGACCGGCCGAAACCGTGAAATTATCTGCGAACCGAAGTATTCTCTCAATAAATCTTTTGCTTGATGCGTTGTGTGGAAAGTGACGCAGTCTTGTTGAAACTAAATGTCGCCGAGATCATAAACTTTAATTTCAGGCATCAAATAGTCCGTTATCATGACGCAGTAAGGGTACATTGACTGTTTCGTTTTCACCGGCATCAATTTTGAAGAAATTTGGAAGGATGATTCCATCGACCCACAAAGCAAACCAAACCGTTGTTCTTGTGCTGATGAAAATGGCAGCTCTTGAATCTCTTCAGGTTGCTCTTCGTCCCAAATGCGTCAATTTTGTTTGTGTACATACCCATTGAGCCAGAAATCATCGCTGAACCAAATTTGGCTTAACAACGTCAGATCTTCTTGGACCTTTTCCAAAGCCCATAGAACGAAGCGATATGGCTTGGGAAGAAAGAGCGGCTTCAGTTCTTACACAAGCTGTATTTTGCACGCTTTCAATTTAAGATCTCGACGCAAAATGCGCCAGGTCGTTCCATACATCAGACTCCGAGTCGCTATGAACGGCTCCGAATCGACTCTCCACGGTCTCCATGTACACTCTCAGCTACGGCTGCTGCATTTTTTTTACTGCGTGCTGGACGTGTTCTTTTCGGTCGAATATTATCCAATAATCAATGCTGGGTCTCAGCAAGGTGATGCTGTTGCGAATAGTACGCTCAGTAGGCCGATTATGTTGAGCATATGTAAGTTGAGCGAAGCGCGCGAAACATATTCTTTACAGAACGTGAATTTTCGTAAGAAAGTTGAACGATTTGTAAACGTTTTTCGGGCGTAAGACTGATGAAATGTCAAACAATACTCAACAAACATAACGTGAAAGCTTGACACGACTCACGCGTGAACTGACAAAAAAGGCTATTGAAACAAGTATTACCTGTACTTGGATCGCCGTTTAAAGTATTTTGTAGGTATTTTTAATGTCGGCTCCAAAATTGGAAAATAGAAATTTCTTTCTTGAAATCGACGTCTTTCAAGACAATTCATTCTATATTTTTGTGTTTTACTGTAAGCAAATTTGAAAATCAACTGTCAGCAGTGGCTGATTTGACATTCGTTTAACTTACTAAACAGTGTCTGTACGTGGATCACCCCTTAAATGCAATAAATTTTTGCTCGGCTCATTCATTATTCGACACTTATTGGCTCGCGCACCCCCCGAGCGAGTGTATAATCGTTTTGCCTCCCTTCCTCTGTTTACAGTTTGTTGTTGTTGTTTTCGCAAATCACTTCCACGAAACGTTTGAATAGCAAGTAGCTGTAAATCGTTACGTTGTCGGAACTTTTCAAGCTTTGATTTATCAGTATTTTCCGCTATTATTGCTACTTTTTCTTGTGTCGTTTCTCGATTTTGTGTTTTTGCTTAGTCGCTTTTGTTTTTGTACTATTTCCACTTACTACAATTCAGTAGTTTTTGTTCGATTTATAAGGTTTTGTTGAATATGGTCGCCACGAGCAGCCACTAATGTATAATTTATGTAGACACGAATATCTTGACATACATACATACACACAGAAACCATATACAAACATACATACATATATGTACATATGTACTTGGAATGTTTATGTGTTATATTTGTAAGTTTTGACGCATGTGTCGCGTGTAATTATTTCTAACACAATAGATTCTCGAGCGACGCATTGCATATTAATTGCCAGAGCTAAATTTATAGCTACAAAATGTTGTTGTGCGCCCGCCTTGCCGAGAGGTGTAGAGACATATGTACATGCCCATATAAATACATATATTAAATACATACATATGTAGATATTTGTGCATGACTTTTAATTATATGCGATGCGCAGAAATGCGTACAGTTTTATGTTTCAAGTCGAAAACAATGGATATGGGATATACTTATGTACTTAAATGAAACACGTGGGTTGCCTTTTATATATCGGGATTTGGCAACCCTAAATGTGACAATTCGACACTTTATCATAAAATTTGACATTTTTGAGGTTATGCAAGCTCAGAGCGTTTTAACATACTTACTTATGTACGCCCGCTATTTGTGTTGTTTACAGTCACTTAAAATATTCAGCTCGGTCAAAAAAATGGAATTTAATCACAAATAGTTCCGCGCGATAATTTTTTTGCAACTTTCGACGTGGATTAACTCAGCAACAGGTAAAAGCCGATAAGACGGACATGGTAAACTTTACAAAGGGGAACAAAATCCCGCCATTGAAATCCCCGTGCCTTAAAGGAGTTGAATTAACAATTAAGGAGCATGCCAAGTATCTAAGAGTAATTTCGGACAGCAAACTGTTGTGAAAGCTCAATGTGAAAGAGAGAGTGAAAAAGACCAGTGGTGCTCTACACGCATGTAAGAAGATGCTAGGGTCTACTTGGAGCCTATCAGCTGCCCCCATGTATTGCTGTTACACAGCGGTATTTAAGCTAGTTTTACTTTACGTTTCTCTGCTGTGTTGGACCGCTATGAACAAAATCTCATACTGGAATCCGATGGAGCGGATACAGCGACTCGCTGTTCTCTGCCTAACGGGAGCGCTAAAAACACTTCAACGGCTGTACTAGAATCGACCAACAATCGATGTTGCAGTGGAAAGCTCTACTGCAGAATCAACTGCAAGTTTGCTGAGAATAGATGAATTCACGACGAGAACGAGGCCATAGCTCAATAAGCAACAGGCTGGTGGATGCAGAAAAACTATGAAAAAGATAATATTGGATAGTCGATTTCAGTCTTTTCGTATTTTGTGTTACTTCGGACTGAGTAGGCAATTGAGGAGCAAAGTCCTCTCTCGACAAACAAAAACCAAAATCTATAAGTCACTCATAATTCCCGTCCTGCTAAGTATATGGTGAAGAGTCTTGGACGATGTCAACAACGGATGAGTCGACGTTGCGAGTTTTCGAGAGAAAAGTTCTGCGAAAGATTTATGGTCCTTTGCGCGTTAGCCACGGTGAATACCGCATTCGATGGAACGATGAGCTGTACGAGATATATGACGACATCGACATAGTTCAGCGAATTAAAAGACAGCGGCTACGCTGGCTAGGTCACGTTGTCCGGATGGACGAAAACACTCCAGCTTTGAAAGTATTCGACGCAGTACCCGCCGGGGGAAGCAGAGGAAGAGGAAGACCTCCACTCCGTTGGAAGGACCAAGTGGAGAAGGACCTGGCTTCGCTTGGAATATCCAATTGGCGCCACGTAGCGAAAAGAAGAAACGACTGACGCGCTGTTGTTAACTCGGCTATAATCGCGTAAGCGGTGTCTAAGCCAATTAAGAAGAAGAAGATGTATGTATGTATGTCGTTGCAGTCATATGTAAGTATATCTCCAGTGCTACCAATCACTTTGTGTCATACCATATATTGTTAAAAAGGTGAGATCTTAAGTTTCATTTAACCACAAAAAAAAAATTAAATTCGGGGAAGTTGAAAAATAGTTACAGCTGTTCAAAAATGAGTGAAAATAATGAAGAAATTCGCAATATTTTGAAATTTTTGTATAAAAAAGGGAAGAATGCCACGCAAGCCACCAATGAAATTTGTGAAGCTTACGGAGACGATGCTGTAAGAGTTCGTGTAAACACAACAATGATTCGCTCGCTTCCGTTCTGAAAATTTCGATGTGAAAGTTGCACCTCGCTCTGGTCGACTTGTCGTTGAAAAAGTCGATGAAATTATGGTAAATATTGGCCATGACTGTCATATAAGCAGCCGTGACTTCGTTAAGAAACTTAGCATTCATCATTAAACGGTTTTGAACCATTTAAAATAGGCTGGCTACAAAAAGAAGCTCGACTTTTGGATACCACATGAATTGTCTGTGAAAAATTTAATGGACCGAATTAACATCTGCGATTCTTTGCTGATATGAAATGAAATCAAACAATTTCTGAAGCGAATGGTAACAGGAGACGAAAAATGGATCAAATACGACAATAATGTGTGAAAAAGATCATGGTCCAAGCGTGGTGAAGCTTAACAAATGGTCGCAAAGCCAGGATTGACACCACCAAAGGTTATGCCGAGTGTTTGATGGGATTGGAAAGGAATCATACACTATGAGCTGCTCCAGTCTGGTAGAACGATTGATTCTACATTTTACTGTCAACAACTGTTGAGATTGGAGCAAGCAATCGGAAAAAAACGGCCAGAACTGATCAACAGAAAGGGCTTCGTCTTCCATTCGGACAACGCTAGACCACACACATCTTTGATGACTCGACAAAAACTGGGAGAGCTTGGCTGGGAAGTTTTGGTGCATCCACCATATAGCCCTGACCTTGCACTATCGGACTACCATTTGTTTCGGTCAATGCCCTTTAGAAGCAGAGAGGAAGTAGATGTAGCGGCTACATATATTTTGGAAATACAGGGAAAAGAACTATCTAAGTCATTAAAAACGATAAACAATGAAATGTCCGATAGAACTGACAGGCTGATCAGGTTGAGATGGAATGCCCTTATGTACATGTAGAATCGCCAAGATCATGTGTAAGAGCCCCTTAGGAAAGCTCGCAATCATTTTACTCACGTTGTCTGGAAAACAGTATCGGACCGATTTAGCTACATCAAGAACTCGTGTTTATCGATCAAATAGTGAATTCAATCGAGGTCATAGATCACGCCAAGACAAATTTCGGGAAGATCGTTCAAAATTAGTTGTTGTTCAACTATTGATGCTGTGCGGAAACTGATATTGCTAGATCGTGATGTAAACTATCGTGAGATTGAGACAACAATGGGCATTAGTATGACCAAGTTACATTCAATATTCTTATAAAAAATTGTTCAGATTAGATCCCACACAATGTTTCAATCGCATAAAAAGGCGGATAACGCTTGGTCGAGAAAAATGTACAAAAAAAAAAAACGATAACGGTGCTTCGAAACATATCTATGATATCGGGACAGGTGCTGAATCGTAGACTCGTATGAACTCGAAAGTAAAGATCAGTCGACTGACTGGGTCTTTCGAGATGAGCCGATTCCAACAAAAGTTGTTCGCGCACGAAGCATTTCCAAGCAAATGGTTGCCTGTTTTTTGGAACAAATGGACATATCTCAACCATATCATTAGGACAACGCAGAACAGTTCTTGTAAGGAACTTTTTGTATTGTGAAGGGTATTATGGCTTGGTGCTACCGAAGTTAACGTTTTTTCTTGTTTTTAATTATTTTTAACGCTATTTTAATTAGGTTTTATTAAGAACAAAAATACTTTCGATTATTGTGTCTTTTTTCGGTAATTTATTATACCCTGAACAGGGTATATTAAGTTTGTCACGAATTTTGTAACACCCAGAAGGAAGCGTCGAAGACCCTATAAAGTATATATATATAAATGATCAGTATGTTGAGCTGAGTCGTTTTAGCCATGTCCGTTTGTCTGTCCGTCTGTCTGTATATATACGAACTAGTCCCTCAGTTTTTAAGATATCGTTTTGAAATTTTGCCAACGTCATTTTCTCTTCAAGAAGCTGCTCATTTGTCGGAACTTCCGATATCGGACCACTATAACATATAGCTGCCTTACAAACTGAATGATCGGAATCAAGTTCTTGTATGGAAAACTTTTGCATTTGACAAGATATATTCACAAAATTTGGTACAAATTATTTTCTAAGGAAACAATGTAATTTCGGAAAAAATCGTTCACATCGGATTACTATAGCATATAGCTTCCATATAAACTGAACACATAGTTACTAAAAGAAATGCACCTGTGAAGGGTATATTAGCTTCGATGCAGCCGAAGTTAACGTTTTTTCTTGTTTTGTGTTAATTTTAAATTTCTGGTTTATTTCTATAATTAAACTCTTAATTTTAAATATGCTAATTACATTTTTAATTAAAGTTTTATTTATTTTTATTCCATATTATACATGTATATGTATATGTACATATGTATATACGTACAAATGTACGTTACAGAGAGCATTTATATACTTATACATATCTATATATACATACATTTTGTCGTTAGCACTCGCATACCTACATACTTACATACATACATATGTATATGTAGTTATATAGTATGTAATGCCATGTGATGTCCGCATACGTTGGCGATAAGCTCTCCTTTGTTAATACTTATTGTTCACATAAATTACGAGCACTTACATGCCGAATGGCAACATGTAATTCAATTTGTTTTTATTTCATGCTCGAATGAAGATTGTAATTGTTTTACTGAGTGGAAATTTAAAGCAAAACGAAAAAACAGAAAAAAAACCATGAAAAAACACACACAAAGCAACAACAAAACAAAGCAATCGTCGAGTAAATTGAATTGTTTCGTTAATTGAATTTATGGCTTTTCGAAAGGCCAGTGAAAAGGCATTAATAATCAGCGATTGCCGTAGACATTGTTTACACTACTGCAAATTGTTATTACTTATATTTGTAAATACAATAAATTATGTGCGGATTTTCCTTAATGTAATTAATTAGTTTGTAATAAAAAGTATTTGATATATGGCTGATTAGCTAGTAAAATACTTTAATTAAATATTAAATTGTATAATTAAATAACAAATAGGTACTTATTTATCAGAAATGTAATTAATTTTACTCAATTTATTACATTTTGAAAATTAACTTTTTGTACATTTAATTGGTTTTTTTCAAAAAAGATACTAAATTTTTAAAATTGAAAGTAAATAAATACCGTAAATTAATTATTTAATTAATTGTACTTAATTAATTACATTTTAGAAATTTACTTTATAATTATTTTTTTTTTCAAAAAAGATACTAAATATTTTAAATGGAAATTTATAAAATGTAGTTAATTAACTACTTAATTAATTGTACTTAATTAATTACATTTTAGAAATTTACTTTATAATTAATTTTTTTTTTCAAAAAAGATACTAAATATTTTAAATGGAAATTTATAAAATGTAGTTAATTAACTACTTAATTAATTTTACCTAATTCTGTACATTTAAGAAATTAACTTTCTTTTTATTTAAAAAAAAAACTAAATATTTAAAATTGAAGGCAATTAAATAAAGTTAATAAAATAAAAAAAATTAAATACAACAAAAATTAATTTTAGTGATTATAATCTTAATTTGCCTTGTTAGTGAGTATCAAATTTTTATTAAAAATTAATGTTTAATTAATAATATTTAATGTAATTAATTTATTAAAGTAAACAAAAACTCAAACTGATTAAAAAATAGTTTTTTATTTAATGTCGAAGTAATTGAATAATAATTAAATACAAAATTTCCAATTTGCAATTTCCATAAATGTTTTCTTTAATTTTGGTATAAATTTTACAATTTTAGTAAAATGTATTAATTTCAAAATACCATGCTGAAATCAGCTAATTAAGTAGTTAGTAAAAACTTTATTTAATTAATAAATCAATAACACTACTTAGTTCAAAAAAATATTTAAATTAACGAATTAAATTAAAAAAATTAAATATTTAGTTAATTTTAATTAAAAAAAATTAAAATTTTAATTAATTAAAAAAAAATTAATTAAACAATTCATTCTCAAAAACTATAAAATTAAGACAATACTATTTTATTTTAGCAATTTTAATTAAAAAAATTTATTTCAAAGTAATTAATTATTGAATTAATTTCAATTTAAAAAAAATTAAAATTTTAATTAAATAAAAAAAAAGATTAAAATCAAATTAATTAAACAATTCATTGCTAAAAATTATAAAATTAAGACATTCCTACTAATTTATGTAATCATCATACATGCATTTAAAAAAATACCCATGCTGAAATCAGCTAATTAAGTAGTGAGTAAAAAATGTATTTAATTAATAAATCAATAACAATACTTAGTTAAAAAAATATTTAAATTAACGAATTAAATTAAAAAAATGAATTATTTAATTAATTTAAGTTAATTTTAATTAATTAAAAAAAATTAAAATTTTAATTAATTAAAAAATAATAATTAAACAATTCATTGTTAAAAATTATAAAATTAAGACAATAATATTTTATTTTAACAATTTTAATTAAAAAAATTTACTTCAAAGTAATTAATTATTTAATTAATTTTAATTAAAAAAAAATTAAAATTTTAATTAAATAAAAAAAGATTAAATTAAAATTAATTAAACAATTCATTGCTAAAAATTATAAAATTAAGACATTCCTACTATTTTATGTAATCATCATACATGCATTTAAAGCTAATTGAATAATTAATATACATATGTAATAAACTGATGTGTATTAAAAATATGAATAAGATACTTAACAGTATTAATTTTACATATAATATCACTTCCCGCATAAACCTTCGGCAAAACCTCCTATAGCCGACTCATCTGATGATGTCATTGTCCATGTCTCCGCACCATATAGGACGGGAATGATGAGGAACTTGTAGAGTTTGGTCTTTGTTCGTCAAGATGCGGTCGTTTGAGTTTGCTGAATAGCCAGAAGTTACACAAAGATAAACCAGGCGAATACGATGGTTCCGGCAGGATATTGGTTGAAAATTTGACGAAAAACTCGCGAAAAATCCATGCAGTATGCGTCGGTGCATTATCGTGGTGCGAAAATCAAGAGTTGTCGGCCCATAATACCGACTTCTTTTTACGAATAGCTTAGCGCAAAGGACGCATAAAACTCAAACAGCATTCCTTGTTGACAGTTTGGTCGGTCGGAAGGAATTCGAAGTGCACCACACCTCGATAACCGAAAACACGCTCAACATAGCTTTGATTTTTGACCTGCTTCGACGTGTTTTTTTCGGCTTCAGCTCACCTTTGCCACAATATTCGGCCAAATGATGGTCTGTTTCCAGGTCGTAAGCATAGATCCAAGACTCATCGCCAGTAATAATACATTACATGACATCGTGGTAGTCGGAAAGCAATATTTCACAGACGTTAACGCTACACTGTCTTTCGAAAAAAATTGAGCGATTTTGGAATCAATCGTGTTTTTACTTTTCTTACGCACAAATGATCTTTCAAAATGGTTTTCACTGATCCTCCCGATATTCCAACGATGCCAATAGGAGCTCTGACTTTTAATCGTCGATTCTTAAGCAT
The DNA here is from genome assembly GCF_024586455.1 of Bactrocera neohumeralis. NCBI lineage: Eukaryota > Metazoa > Arthropoda > Insecta > Diptera > Tephritidae > Bactrocera > Bactrocera neohumeralis. The sequence continues at coordinate 27,564,735 of NC_065921.1, forward strand.
CAATTCCATTATTTTGTTGACATGTTGATCATCAGTTGATGTTGATGACCGTCCTGGACTTTTAATAAAACTTTTATGTTGAATAATTGCACTCATCGTAAAATTCACAAAATGCATTTTACAATATGTACTACAGAAAACAAGCTGAACGTATACTGAACGCTAATGATTATTTTGACGTGTACGAGGGCTGCTATATATATTTCTGGCCTAATAATGAAAATAGGAATATTTATCAACGAAAATGCAAAATTTTATTAAGATTTATACACTTTTGCACACTTGCTCAAACCAATTTTCGTAGCACTTTTTCCACTCCGATTGAGACACCTCCAAAACATGGTTTTTGAATACTTCAACAGCAACTTCTGGCGACGAAAATCGCTGACCACGCATTATTTTCCTGATGTGTGGGAATAAAAAGAAGTCATTGGGTGCCAAGTCAGGGCTGTACGGCGGATGACCCATCAATTCGACGTTTTGGCCGGTCAAAAAGGCGCTGGTTTGAGCCGATGTGTGAGAGCTCGCATTGTCATGGTGCACAATGATTCGTCTTCTCTTCTTCGTTTTTCGAATTTCTCCGAAGACTTCAGGCAAACAAATGGTGGTGTACCACTCAGAATTGACCGTCCTACGTTGCTCAAGCGAAACAGTCGCCACATGACCAGTTTTGCCGAAGAAACAGGCGACCATTTGCTTCGAAGTGCTCTTCCGCGAACAACTTTCGTTGGATTTTGATCATCTTGGAAGACCCACACGGTCGATTACTGTTTTGTTTCGGGCTCATACGCATAGATCCATGATTCGTCACCTGTGACGATCTTATAAACGTCTTTTGAAGCACCGTGATCGTATTTTTTCAGCATTTCTTTACACCAATCCACAAGAGCCTTTTTTTGAGCGATTGTCAAATTGTGCGGGATCCAACGAGAACAAACCTTTTTTACGGCCAGGTGTTCATGCAATATCGAATGTATGCTGGTGGGAGAAATGCATAGGCATGCCTCTATCTGAAGGTATGTTACATGACGGTCTTGCATTATCAGTTCACGTACGGCATCGATGTTTTCTGGCACAACGGCTGTTTTTGGATGACCTTCACGGAATCCGTCTTTGAGCGAGAGTCGGCCACGACTTAATTCGTTATACCAGTTTTTCACAGTGCTATAGGATGGTGCTTCATAGCCATACAAAGATTTTAGTTCATCGATGCACGAAAATGTTCACGAGTTAATTCCATTTTTTGGCCGAGATGAATTTTTTAATTCCCTGTAAATAAAACAATTCACGATTAAATGACAAAACGTTCTGAGTGATGTTATGCTAAAAAATGTCAAACTTTCCAGTGGAAATGTCAGATTGCACCTGGCAACACTTAGTATTGCCTAGGCCAGAAATATATATAGCAGCCTCCGTATTTGGCATAGTTGTCACTGACTGTCATGCCAACCTAGAGAAAAAATAGTTCGACGGCTGAGTTTCTCACGTGAAATTTAAATTAAAAAGTCTTACAATTTTTTGCCCGCAATATTATTATTTGTATAAAAATATTTAGATTTTGGTTGGGCTTTCAAGTTTTCTAAACTAAAAATCTCTAAAAAAAAATTTTGTAAAAAATATTTGTTTACTTCATAACTGGAACTCTTAACAACAATATTTACTGTTTTTTTACTTGTCATAAAAAAATGGATTTTTCGTACAAACCAACTAACGCATAACTTCACACACACGCACACAGTTGAAAACAAATATTTCTGCAACTTTGTATGAAATTTACGCGCAATTTTGCTTATTCGGCTACTCGAAGCCATGAAACCGCATGAAAATCAATTCGATTGCACCAATTAAATGCCAAAGCCATAAAATGCCTAAAAATGTTGACCAAATGCAACAACACACGCGCACGCGCAGAGACACTGCAATGCACATGTGTGTATGTGTTTGGTAACACCTGATAGCTGCCTACAGTTAAACAGTTGTACTTTGTCGCAAACGTCGATATCCGCTGATGGTGCGATGCTGAGGCGCGATTAAATGTAGCCATCAGCTGCGGCGACCATCACCAACAGCCATCAGCCAACAGTTGCCAACCAATTTGGCTGAGGCTCGCACACGCGACCAGCAGATATGAGCACCTTGATATAAACTGCCGGTACACTAACTGTATATACCTATGTGTGTATATGTATATATACATAAGTGTGTGTGTGTGTGTGTTTGTGTGTGCATTATTTTCCATTTAGCTGACGATCGATGGCATAATGAAGCGTAACGACCGTGTAAACCGGTAGCCGTTCGATAGTGAAGAAACACATTTGACCAGTCGCGCTCGACACACCACAAACACATAAACATGCAACCTTATGTACGTACATACATATAGATATATACCTAAATACATATGTATGTATACGACATAGTTAATCGCAAGTCACAAACAGCACAGAAGAGTGGCGAGTGTTACTGGTGGCTGGTGGCAATTGGCGGCGAGCTCAAGTAGGCTTGTTCTTAATTTGAATATTTTCACCTTTTGCTTTGTGACTTTGTATTTCGCTGTGTTGTTGTTTTCGCCTATTTTTTGTGTGGAAAAAACCATATGGACTATATACAGCAGCTTAGCGGCATACATACATACATACATATATATTTATGTCATAATGTTAACTATTATTTTTAATATGATTCCTTTAATTATACAAAGACTTATGCTCGGCGTGAGCCAGCAAATACCTGACAGAGACACTTAGATAATATATTGCACTAGAAGAAAATCATTAAAGGGAAAATTAATAAAATTAACCACTTTGTAGTTGTTAGTTTCGATCCTCACGTGTTAATATAAATTCTTCTCCCATCATATATTGTCGTCGTCCATGCCTCTGCACCAAATAGCAGGACGGGGATGATGACTGACTTGTAGATTTTGGTCTTTGTTCGTCGAGAGAGAACTTTACTTTTCAATTGCCTACTTAGTCCGCACCTGTTGGCAAGAGTTCTTCTGCGTTGGATTTTGAGGCTGACGTTGTTATTGGTGTTAATGCTGGTTCCAGGATAGAGGAAATTGTCCAAAGAGGAGCCAAGTCACGAGTGCGACGACTGTTTCTTTAAAGACAAGAGATATTTCATCTTGCCCTTGTTCACTACCAGATCCATTTACTTCGCTTCTTTGTCCAACTAGGAAAAAGCCGAACTAACGCGCGGTTGTTATGGCCAATGATATCGATGCCATCGGCGTGGGTCACCAGTTGTACACTTTTATAAAAGATTGTACCTTCTCTATTCAGCCCTGCAGCTTGAATTATTTTCTTCAGGAGTAGTTTGAAGAAGTCCCACGATAGGGAATCGTCTTGTCTGCAACCTCGTTTGGTATTGAACGGCTCGGAGAGGTCCTTCCCGATGCTGACGGAGCTTTTGTATTGCTCAACGTCAGTGATACCAAATTCAGACAAAGCGGCATAAAGGCAGCTGCTTTTCGTGCTGTTAAAAACAGCTTTGAAATCGACGAAAATGTGGGGTGAGTCGATTCTCCTTTCACGGGTCCTTTCCAAGATTTTGCGCAAGATGGATATGTGGTTAGTTGTCGATTTTCCACAGTGTGGCTTCAGGCCTGGTTGATACAATTACTTACCGAAATCAGAGTCAAAGCCATTACGAAAACATTATCAGGTTCGAAATACGTTTTTGAGAATAAGTAGAGTTATTCGTCTCAACAGCAAAGAACTGGTTTTATTGTTGGACAACTCCACCACAGAGTCAATACGACACAAAATTTAATGTCGACCTAATCTTCTGCAACTGGGCTGATTTATGCAGGATATTTCTAGGAATATAGAACTTATTGATATGAATGAATAGGTTTTAACAAGATTAGAAATATCACTGTCCAAAGGACCAATATAGTTTTGAAGAAACGTAGGTTCTTGTCTATTGGAATTTATGCTCGCTCTACCTTCCACCACTAAGGGGTTACGTGGGTTAGCCGGCTTCAAAAAATTGTTCTGATTTATGAGGGACCTAACGACATTTAGAGCTTTTCGCTCAAAATGCTTGCAAATATAAAGCCTAATCCAGGTGAAATATAAGGTTGTCCTGGTTTTTGTAAGAATTGAGACTTATGCCTAACATTTTCAACTTAAGAGCGGAAAAAAGTTTGAAAGTCTATTGAAATGCGCTCACGATGGATATCTATTGTCGAGGAATATAGAAATTACACACATAAACTATCATTTTCACAAAATCGATATATTTTCGAGGAAAAGTCTTCTCAATAAGCCAATAGAAAATAATAATTGGATAAAAAATTGTTCTCGTGCAGTCAATGCTATTATTTTAAGGGGCCATAGTGTTGGAATTTGTTCTGAGGGATGATGCTTTATCGAGCTTCGTCTCATTTTTGTTGCGCGGCTGGATATTATCCGACGTATCGAAAGAGAATCTCACTTGGAACTCTTCGAACGGTTGTCGGTTTAACAATAAGCTTCTACAGTACAGAAATTCAATCCGAAGGATTCCCTTTACTGCTAAAGAAAGTCTGTAAATGAAGTATATATATTATAAGTATAAACAACTCTACTAGATTAAAGATTCTTTCGAATTTCGGAAATAAGATGAGCTAATGAATGACAATATTGTGAAAAAAATGGAAACCCTGTTAATGGGACCGAGCAAGTAATTGGTCGTAAAGTTAATATTTTGCTCTCGCTCCCATAAAATAATGTATCCAGTGTTCGAACGATGTGACTCTTCAACAGTCCAAAATTCAGTTATTTTGTTTATTTGACCACATACGAGCAATAATTGCAGACGTATGGCAACTCTGGTGAGAACTAACAATTCAAAGGGGGAATTCGTACTAACTATTATCTCTCAATATAAATAAATTCGATAAACAATTTTTATTTTCGCACTTAATTTTGATGGAACATCGAAAGCGGAATGGCGCCAGCCCAACTACTCATAGTGGGATTAAAACTGATGGATGAGCGAGAGTTGCAAACAACTAAAATTAAAATAGCCTAAGAAAATAAGTTAAGCAAACAGTGATACATCAATACTTGTTGCGAAATTTTTAAAAATACTATAAATGGCAAGATTTCTAACAGCGTTTAAGGATTTTAGTAGAGGCATGAATTCCCATTTCTACATACATACATACATATGTATGTACTATGTATGTACATTCCTCGCTTTTCAAATGCAAAGTCACAGTTCTTAGAAAATATACATACATACATATGTTATACGTTAACAAGTTACTGAATATGATTTTCGGGATCCCGAAATTTATAAATTGAGGTATATAACCAGTGGAAATTTGTATTACTATACCTTGTTCAACCTTTATTTTTTATACAAATTTTCGGGACTCGTAAATCGGGATCCCGAAATTTACAAATTGAAGTTTTATTATGAGCGCAAATATCTCTTCCGAATACGTTGTTTGAACTTTTATAGTTTTCACAAATATTTTCGGGATTCGTAAATCGGGATCCCGAAATTTACAAGTTGATAAAAACTCAAATTTATATTTTGATGTCTAGTTCCAACACTTATTTTTTCGTAAAATTTTTTGGATTAGTAATATCGGGATTCCAAAACTTATAAGTTGAAGTATTACATACATACATACATATGTACATACATATACATATGTACATATGTATGTATGTATAATAAATGCGAATTGGTATTTCAAATATTTAGTTAACTTTTTTATTCTCCTTTTCACAAACATTTTGGGTTTTGTAAATCCAGATCCCGAAATTTACAAATTAGAGTATTATAAAAACGCAAATTTGTTTAACAGTAGTCATTCAGTTTCAGTTCTTTTTTTTCACAAACGTTTTCGGGATTAGTAAAACCGGATCACGAAATTTACAAATTTCTATTCCGAATACCTTGTTCTAGCTTTTATTTTTTTTTTACAAATATTTTCGGGATTAGTAAATCGGGATCCCGAAATTTACAAATTAAAGTATAATAAAAACTCAAATTTGTATTTCGATTGTTTAGTTACAACTCTTATTTTTTCACAAATATTTTCGGGATTAGTAAATCGGGATCCCGAAATTTACAAATTGAAGTGCTACAATGAGCATAAATTTATATTTCAAATACCTATTTCTTACTTTTCTGTTTTCACAAATATTTGGGAATTCGTAAATCGGGATCCCGAAGAAATTTCTATATGTATATATCGGATTTTTTTCCAATCATAAAGCTAATTGTTTTTGCTTTCTAGTCTTAATGTGTAGGGAAATCCATAGCGCGTTACACTAAGACTAAAATTTAAAAATACCAAAATTTCGGGATTCACAATTTTTTACTGGGATTCACATTTTTTTCCGGATTGAAGGTTTTACATAGAAATTTATTAGTTCGTTTGACAATTTTCCTTGTATAATACCTATAATTTGAGCTTTTATCATCGCTCTCTTTAAATCTACAATTTTTTTCTCCTCTTCTTTTTATTACCGCCCAATTCCTGTAAACCACTCAACAACCTTTATTGCTAGATGTACAATTAGGAATACATATTTACATACCTACGAGCATATCTTCAAATGTTGCCATTCAACATTCCACACTTTCTTAAATTCCATATATTTTTGGTTTGTTGACCATTTACGTCAAAATACCGGTAAAAATACCATATTTATTGATTTCTTAGTTTATTTTGTTTATTTATTTACACTTTTTTGACAACTCAAGTCGAAAAAAATTACTTTTGATTAACTAAAACAATATGCAGAAACATGCGTGCTTTCATACAGATGTGAGTGTAAACACATTAGGGTGTATCGCTTGACATAAGTGGTATATGTATGTATGCTATCTTTTTAATTGTCATATACTATTATATATGTACATACATATATATTTAAAAGTAGATTCGGAACAATATTTCTCAATATATCTTGATTTTTTTTTAACAAAATATATAATTTTTTTTTCAGATTCGAAATAATGTATATGAGAATATCGCTACAATTGTTGAAACACATTTTTGAAAAGCAAAAAAATCCGGTTCCTTCAACGCAATCATTAAATATGTAAGTACTATATATGCTTTTACTAGTAATAAATTATTATATCTACAATAATATTATTATATGTACATACATACATATATACAAAATCTTAAATATGATTTTCAGAAATGACGAAAAAATCCCTATCGATTGAGCTCATTCCTTGAAATTTGGAAGAAAGAAGTCTCAACGTTTTTTGTTCTTGGTGATTTATTTTTGTCTTTTTAACCTCTACTTCTGGTTACGAGCCTCTGTGATGATAGTAAATTAAGCTTAAGTTCGAATATTTTTTATATACAAGTTCTTTAACTGACTTCTTCCAAGCTACTTGTATACTTGGAGTTATTAGATGAACTTATGTTCTAAATTTGCGTTAAGCAGGCAAAAAAATTCTCATCCAAGGCTGTTCCTTTTCATTTGGGGTGTTTTTTTACGTGGCGGGTCCCAAGCCCAGATTTGCCTTCTTCTTTTAGCTCGGCGTCAAACAAATGTTTTTTTGGCTAACCAGAAGATACTTGGTTTAACACTGGAAATCGTGAGCTGCTTGAGCCATATGTAAAAGAATCTTTTCTGACAACTCCCAAGTGAATGGCGCTCAGAGAACTTTCCTCACTTGCGTGAACTTCTAACACATGGCTCTATCCTCCGGAATATTTTCGGTCCTTTGCTCATTGGCAACAGGGAATACCGCAGCCTCAGATTTAGCATCGGCCCAACCAAAAAAAGCGTATCAACACCACCAACCACCACTCAAAAATTCTGAGCCGATGATATAGAACTCGAAAATGTGAAATGCCATTATTTACTTTAGCACAAATATATTTGTAAACGGAGGCTCAAAGGATATCTTCATTTCAACCGTTTAAGAAAAGTCTAGCAAGCTTTCAGTGCTCTTTATGCAGTCTGGAGTTCCTCGACCAATACGCGCCGTCCTAAAACAAAAATATTCAACTAGTTAAATCCAGACTTTCATACGTTTGCGAAACATGGGATTCGTAGTCTCTAAAATCCAAAAGTTGCCAGTTTGCACAAACCGATGCCAAGCACTAATTGCTGCATTTTCTGGTCCCGCATTGTATCTAACATAGACTGATTATCACGCATAAATGAAACACTGCTGAAAACTCCAGCATATTCTGAGACAAGATCCAGACACAAACGCCCGGAACCCTAACTGGTATCCAAAAGGCAGCTGACGGAAAGAGCGATCCGCTTTAAACTGGAGCATCAATTTGAACATTGAATTATCTAAGGTAAGAAATGGCAGGTTAATCAAGAGCTCAATATCGAAATAAATGGAATAATCTCATTGCGGCCCTTTGTTTTCCCGCGGAGCTAAGTAAACAATAAAAATGTTGATTAAAAGCAGGACATCTTCTTCAAAGGCTCGATCTTCTCTTCTCTCAATATACAAATATGAATTTAGCAATAATGATAATAATAATTTTTGGTAAACATTAAAAGATGTACCGAGTTGAAGCCGATACCAATTTTTAATATTTTTTTTTAACTTGAACAGGGTCAATAAATGATCAGCATGTAGAGCTTAGTCCATTGAGCCATACCGTTTGTCCGTCAGATATCCGAACTAATCACCCTGTTATTGAGATATGGATCTTAAATTTTGCACACCTTCTTTTCACCCCAAGGAGCTACTGATGTGTCGGTACCGCCGATATCAGTTCACTATAGCTTATAGCTGCCATACAAACTGAACGATCGGGATCCAGTGCTTGTAGGGGAAACTTTTTCAGTTGAAGAGATATCTTCACGAAATTTGGCATGACTAATAGTCCAAAGCATCGCAACAATCTCCGAAGAAATTATTCAGATCAGACCACTATAGCTTATAGCTGCCATACAAACTGAACTATCGGAATTAAGTCCTTGTATGGAAAACATTTACAGTTGACAAGATATCTGCACGAAATTTAGCACAGATTATTTTCCAAGTCAATGCAATAATATACGAACAAATTGTTCAGATTGGTCCACTATAACATATCGCTGCCATACAAACCGATCAAACAAAAACATTTCTTGTATAGAAACGTTTTTTTCACAAAAAAAAAGTACAACTTCATTTCTGTACCACCCTATTGTATGAGTGCGAGCCGCGTTGCCTGTTCGTATATCAATATTGTTATTGAACATCAACAAAAAACGAATTGTTAGCGCATAGCTCTTGGCAAATTTATTATCTGCCATAGAAATTCAAAATATTTATTTGCGGATTTCCCAAAATCATCGACGCCGCGACCAAATACAAGTAATCGATTAAAAACTTTGCGCAATTCCCGCGAACGGCGGCCAATATTTTATTTTTATGTGAATGTTTACGCAATTTGACTTGATTTTTTTGACAACCTGTAACCAGTTAAGTTGCCCGTCTGTGTGTGCGTGTGTGCATTTGTGTGTGTTACTTGGTGTCCATATGTTGCCTTTAGAATATTTCTCTTCTTTGGAATGTTTTTGTGCGGATTTTTGCTTCGTTTTATCAAAACAGTATTGTTTATCAGCTCTTCTTTTGTTGTTGTTGTACGAAGAGTCAACGCAAAGTGGTATAATAAATTAATATTCAATCACTAAGTGCAGCGTGGACTCTATAAATTCACTTATCTCCAAGCGAAATCTCGCATTCTTTCTAACACTCCGCGGCTCGCAAGAAGCGTGGACATTTTGGCGAATTAATAATCAGACAAATTTATGCCAAATGTACTGTTATGGATTATGTGTGTGTGTGTGTGTTTGCGTGTTTGCCGGTTTTGTTCAACTTCATTTGTTTGTGTTTCCTTAAATTTGCCTAGCTTTCGTTAGTTGTTTTTGCTTTTGTTACTTTACTTTTTGTAGTTTGCATTTTCATGTTTATTTCCAAGTATTTTTGGTTTTGTGTTTGCCTACTTTTTTTTAATAAAAATAAAAGTGTTATCATTTGGTATAGTAAGTTGCAGAAAAAACATAAATGAAATGAGAAATTTTTCGTAAATAAATATTTTTTATTAAAATACGTATTTTTATTTTAATTTTTTGTGGTTGTTATTATTTTTTATTAATTTTTTCTTTATTTTTTTTTATTTTGTTTTTATTTTATTTTTTTTATATTTTTTTTTATTTTTTTTTTTTTTATATTTTTTTTTTATTTTAATTATTTTAGTTAAAATTATTTTTAAATTTTTTATTTTTATTTGCTTAGTAAAGTTTTCTTATTTTTTTGTATTTCCGTTTTTAATTTTTTGTTGCTATTTTTCCAGTTATTTCTGGTTAATATTATTATTTTGGTTTTTTTTTTATTATTAGTTTTTGCTATATTTGTGTTAATTTTATATATACATACATATGTATATTTTTAAGTATATTTTGTTGTTATTGTTTATATTTTATTAAATTTTGCTTTGTTGTTGTTTTGTAATATTTTTTTATTTTTAATTGTAATTTTTTGTTAATTTTTTTATTTTTAAAAAATTTATTTAATTTAATATTTTGCCTAACTTTTTTTAAAATAAATTTGTTGTACTGTTTTGTAATATTTTTTAATTGTAATTTTTTTTTAGTTTTTGCAACTTTTTTAATTTTAAAATTTTAAGTAAAAAACACAATAATTAAAATAAAAAAATCTATTTTTTTGATTTTTGGAAATTTATTAAAATCACAATCAAATCAACAAAATAGATTTTTTTATTTTAATTTTTGGAAATTTATTTAATTTAATATTTTGTTTCATTTTTTTCAAATAAATTTTGTTGTGTTGTTTTGTAATTTGTTTTTTAAATTTTCATTCTTTGCTTAATTTTTTTAAATTTTAGTAATTTTATTTTTTTTTTATAAATTTTATTATATTTTTTAATTTTGATATTTTATTGAATATTTAAATTTTTTTTATGAAATTTTGTTTTGTAATTTGTTTTTATATTTTAATTTTTTTATTATTTAAAATTTTGCTTAATTTTTTTAAGAATATTTTGTTGTGTTGTTGTTTTGTAATTTGTTTTTATATTTTAATTTATTTATTATTTAAAATTTTGCTTAATTTTTTTAAGAATATTTTGTTGTGTTGTTGTTTTGTAATTTGTTTTTATTTTTTTAATTTGAATTTTTGTTTTTTTATTTTTGTAATTTTCATATTTTGTTAAATTTTTAAAATTTTATTATTATATTTTTTTAATTTTATTAATATTTTTTTTTTAATTTTAATATTTTGCTGAATATTTTAAATTTTTTTTATAAAATTTTGTTTTGTTTATATGTCTTAATTTTTTAATTTTCATATTTTGTTTCAGTTTTTTCATTTTTTTAATTTAATTTTTTTTAATGTTTTTCAAATTTTTTAATTATAATATTTCGTTTACTTTTTTTTAATAATTCTGCTTTTTTATTTTATGTGCTGTGCTCTGCAATGTCATTTTTATATGCTGAAATTCCCACTTGCTTCTGAAAAAAATTTACTGTTATTTAGGCACGTTTCGTATAAAATTTTATTTGATGAAAAATTGTTTGACATTTTTTTTTAAGAAACCGGTTTTCGCGCGTTATTTTGAACATTAAGTGAAAGATTTCTTTACTGTTTGTTTCGATTGTTTTTTTTTCTGTTCCATAAAACAATACTTTCGCTTTGTTGTGCAGTGCATTAGCTCGTGTGAAACCAAAGTCCAAATTGATAAATAAATTTCAAATGAGAAAAAACGAACAAACATAAAAATAAATAAAGGTTAGGTTAGGTTATACTGGCCGGCTATCAAGCCACACATAGATCTACTGGTGTTTAGCAATTTAGTAATGCTAGACGGAGGTTCGGTTTAATTTGAGGTGATGAATTCGTCACACAGGATGTCAACGAACTTTAAGAGCGACTAGATGTCTACGTTTGATACTTCGTCCAGTTCTAATGTCCATCTGGCTCGCATGTCAAGCGGTCAACAGCCGTCCGAGAGTCCTATCGATGCCACGTGAGCAAAAATAATTCGATTTTTCCTAAGGGGTTCTTGCACATGATCTTGGCGATCCTACATGTACTTAAGAAAATTCATCTCTTTATAATCCGCATGTCAGCCCTTTCGGAAACTTCGTTGTATATCGGTTTTTGTGACTTCCGTATTTTCTTTACTTGTTCGGTAGCCAGACGGATAGCACTTTTGGCAATCTCATCAGCTGCTTTGTTTCCCGGAACTCTTTTGTGACTTGGAACGCAGTATATATGCAACCGTTTGCCGATAGCTGCTACATTTACAGCTTCCCTGCTTCTAAGGGCGTTCTCTGACGTAATGCAATGTGAGATTTTTGCCTTAATTGTATATTTATCCTCTCTATGTTATTTCCTGCGTTCTTAGCTTTCTCGGCCGATTTCGCAACTATAAATACTTCCGCCTGGAAGATACTGCAATAACCCTGAAGCTTGAAGTGTCATCTGAGATCCAGATCCGAGCAATAGATTCCAGTTCCCACTCCATTGGCCATTTTGGATTCATCTGTGTAGATGTTGTAAGATCCGCTGATGTGGCGCGGTCCACCTTCACATTTCACATGCAGGTCACTGGAGCTCAAATAGCTATAAAGTTTATAAGTCTATACATGTCGTCCTACTTTTCTAAAACAAATATTAAATGGTCTCAATATATTTTGCCTTGTTTGGTAGTGTTAAATATGATTTTTTAACGAAATTAGTACAAAGTGTTTCTATTCAGCTTCAACTGATCCTCTAAAGTTGAAACAAAATCTTTTCGTTGAATCATCTTATTCATTTCCTATACACTCTCTCTATAGAACAAAGCCAACATAAGAATTAATGTCTTTGTTTAAGCATAGGTTTGTTGAAAGCCATGGAAAAAGGTCGAAATATTCTAAGGGCCGTTTTCTCAATGTCTGGTTAACCCATCCATCAGTTAAGTTCTTGTTAACTTAACCAAGACTTCCTTCTTCTTCTTAATTGGCGTAGACACCGCTTACGCGATTATAGCCGAGTTAACAACAGCGCGCCAGTCGTTTCTTCTTTTCGCTGCGTGGCGCCAATTGGATATTCCAAGCGAAGCCAGGTCCTTCTCCACTTGGTCCTTCCAACGGAGTGGAGGTCTTCCTCATCCTCTGATTTCCCCTGCGGGTACTGCATGGAGTGTTTTCTAGCCAGCGTAGCCGCTGTCTCTTAATTCGCTGAACTATGTCAATGTCGTCATATATCTCGTACAGCTCATCGTTCCATCGGATGCGATATTCGCCGTGGCCAATGCGCAAAGGACCATAAATCTTTCGCAGAATTTTTCTCTCGAAAACTCGTAACGTCGACTCATCGGTTGTTGTCATCGCCCAAGCCTCTGCACCATATAGCAGGAATTATGAGCGACTTATAGAGTTCCGCTTTCGGTAAAAACCCTGTTTGTTAAGCATAATTTAACTGACAGAAGGCTACTAATAGACATTGAGAAAACGACCCTAAAAGCCTTAACTAATATTATCAGAAAGGTCTTAAAATAACTGGTGGAAATCTTGATCTTCTATCATCCAATCCAGTTCCGAATAACTAAGGAGCAAATAACTTTTGGATATTATCCGACAATGCTTAGTAATATTATCAATTATACATATGAATATAAATGTGAGAGCGAAGTGAAGTTATTCAAGTAGAGTATTTGTGTATGAGAAAGCCCTGTGCAAAGTGGGTGCAGCGAGAGCTCACTTTTCACCAAAAACAACGACGAGTTGAGAATTCGCAGCAATGTTTGGAGATGTTCAAGCGTTATAAACCCGAGGTTTTGCGTCGACAATGGATGAAACATGGCTCCATCATTTCACTCCGAAGTTCAATTGATTGTCATTCCAGTAGACAGTACATGATGAACTCGCTTTAAAGTCTGGAAAAAGACAACAGTCAGCGGACAAGGTTATGACGATGCGGATGGAATAATTTTTATTGAATATCTTGAAGAAGAAGGACCATGCACAGCGATTACTATTATTCATATAGCGCTATTGAAACGTTTGAAGGGCGAATTCTCTGAAAATCAGTCGCTTCGAATTACATTCGCATCCTTCGTATTTCGGCCTCCAACGACTATTTCCTGTTTTCAGATCTCGAAAGAATACACCTAGGAAGAAATTTTCATCAGGTGAAGAGGTGATCGCCAAAACTGAGGCCTATTTTGAAGCAAAGGACAAATCGTACCACAAAAATGGTATCGAAAAGTTGGAAGGTCGCCATAATCAGTGTATCAGCCCTGAAGAGAACTGTGCTGAATAAAAAAACTAATTTCCTCAAAAAAATGTGTTCCAACATGGTAGGTTGGAGACTTTTCAATTGACCTTTTATATAATTGACATAAGTATTTATTGAATTAATGATGATAATAATATATTATATATATGTATGTATGTATATAAGTACGTTTATATATCTATTAAGAGATTTGTGAATTTCCACAACCATATTAATACATTTATTTATTTTTTTTTTGTATAAATTACAAACGTTCAACTCAGTCGCGTGTGTCAATTATAATTACGAGAATATCTCTGTGACTGTATCCATACAGTTATACAATGAAGTACATGCGTTTGTCTGTGTTTAAAACTGGGTCGTTTCGATTTCATTTTGTGCTATTTATAAACAGTTGTAATAGAAGTAAAATTAGTTTTGACATTGATAACTCGCTGGATTGTACATAAATGCTTGACGAAATTAGAAATAATTATAGCATGCAAGCAAACACTATTTTTTATATTTATTTAAATGAGCTTGCGGGCTTATTAAGGTCTCCAGTTTACTATTTGTTGCAATTTGTTTCTATAATCAAAACAACTTTTTCAGGAAAAATGTGTTGTTGTTTAACTGTGAGAGATTGCAACAGCTTTCAAATGTAATAATTGTACATACATATCACGGTATGGAAGGGGAAGAGTCGCTAGAGGAGAGGTACTGTGTGTGTGTTTTAAACGGATGGATCAAAGCTGGCGGGGAGAGTTGGTGGAAATATACACTGTGGTGAATTTTTCATCAGCAATAAATTGTTAAATTATTTACATATGCATATTGTCCGTAGATTGTTGAATAATTGCTTACAATATTAATTAATTACAATAAAATAGGTGGCAGCTCTGTTAAACAAATTTAAAAAAAAAAACTCTCTTTGTTGTACGTAATATGTCATAATAGTGCTAAAACCCTTTCATTTTGAAAAAAAAAAAATAATTAAAATATGTGGCAACCCTGTTAAAAAATTTTTGACTAAAATTATTTTTTGTTGTAACTTATAAATATGTACATATAATGTTAAAAAATATTTTTTTCTTATATCTACATAACACCAAAAGCACTTTCATTAAAAAAAAAAAAACAAATTAACGAAAATAGGTGGCAGCTCTGTTAAAAAATGTTAACAAAAATTATTTTTTTGTTATGCGTAATAAATATAACGCCAAATGCACTTTCACTTAAAAAAAAACAAATTAATTAACAGAAATAGGTGGCAACTCTGGTGAAAAAAATTAGACAAAAATATTTTTTTTTCTTGTTCCAAATAAATATAATGCCAAATGTGCTTTTACTTAAAAAAAAACAAATTAATTAATTAAAATAGGTGGCAACTCTGGTATAAAAAATTAATTATTAAATATTAAATTAATTATTAAATTAATTTCTTTTTGTTCTTCTTAATAAATATAACGATAAAAATATTGTTTTCAATTCAAATAGGTGGCAACTCTGTTACAAAATTTTAGACAAAAATAAAATTTTTTTGCCCCTAATAAAACTAACGCCAAATGCACTTCCACTTTAGAAAAAAATATATATTTTGATATGTGGCAACCCTATAATTATTCATAGTTTTGAAATAAAATTGTGATAATTTTGTAAAATTTTAATTATAATAATTTTTAAAATTTATATTACAATCACATTTCGAATTTTCCCATGATAACTAGTTGGCAACCCTACTTCCATAAGTTTGTATTGCCTTCATTGAAGAATTAAGTGGCTCACAATTCATTTGGATTTCTTCGAATATTCAATTTATTTATGCAAATTTAGCTGCTGCAGCGCCTAACTAATTTTTTGCCATTTTCTCTTGTTGTTGTTCATTTGTTGCCTCCTTCCCAAATAATTAACTTTTATCCCACACTGCTTGTGCCCATGTGACCTTTGACAATTCCATTTGAGTTAGGGTTTTACCGCTAATTAAAAGTTACGTTATGCACGCAAACTGCACACAAAGACACAGAGCAGTGACGTTAACTTGAAACCTTTCTTGATCATCGCATTTGGTCACATTGCCAGCTATTCGCCATTCGGCGGCATTCGTTGGCTGCGCGCGCATGCATAATCGCCACGTCGCTTAAGCCATTGTTTAAGCCTAATTTTTTCGCTTTACTGTCATGTTTCTCCAAACATTGCTATAACATACAATAACAATGTAACCAATAACAGTTTCGACGTCATCGACAAAGCAAACCGGCGTTAACCGTAATGTTATTGCAGCTGAGCACAGTGGGCCAGAAGTGGTTGTGGAAGGAGATTATTTTTTACTTAGAAATATTCATCGCTTTTCCAGTTTAGGCAAAGTTCGCCAAACTAGCCTAAATATACTTAGTTTTGCAGTGTCAAGCAAGAACTCCGTGTTTCCAACTCTCACTTGACATTTAAATTTGGGAATGTTTAGCTTCTGGAGTTGATCTTACAGTATAGATCCTTACATATACATATATTGCAGGGTTCCCAGTGAGGTCTTTGCTCATTTTTCTGAACTGCCGATATCGGACCACTATTGCATATAGCTGCCATACAAACTAAACGATCTGAATCAAGGCAACGGTGAATTCTCCAAACGAGTTGTTTGAATATATTTGGTTATCCGAACAATTAAAACTAAATCCCGAAGATTGCAATCCCGAAATTTCGGGATTCGTACATTACACTTCAAAAATTATATAGACATCAAATAAAATCAATATCCAACAACTCATTGAAAAACAAATCTGTCACAATTTTTGTTAAATAACCCACTGTGCGCGCCACTTTGCCAATAGCAGCCACAACTACAGTAACAAAAATAATAATAATAAAAGTTAGGGCATAGCTAGGTTCGGGTGTAACCGAACATTTCAAACACTTACAACTTGCACGGATTAAAGCAGGGTAAAGGTCTTTTCGAATTTCAATAGTATCTGACAGATTGACCGTTATTTGCGGTATATAATTCTTTGGTAGCATCTATGCGGGGAAACTTAATGACAATGGGGAACCAATGCCCACAGCTCGAGCTGCGGAAACATTGACTAGTTACGATGTGAAACTATCGGAACTCACCATCCGCTTCGATGAAGTGTACGAGCAAATGTGCAAACTAGATGGAAAGAAGGGAGCCGGACCAGATGGAATACCAAACATATTACTGAAGAACTGTGCAGTCGGACTGGCCGAACCAATAACCCACATCTTTAGTAAATCACTGGAGATGGGTATTTTTCCGACGGCGTGGAAACGCTCGTATATTTGTCCTATTTACAAGGCAGGGTCGAGATCTGAGGTGTCCAACTACAGGCCAATATGCATACAACCGGCAATGGCTAAGTTGTTTGAGAAACTAGTTTTACCGCAGGTGAATTTCGCCTTCAAGAATACAATCTCAATCAAGTAACATGGGTTCTTTGGCGGCAGGTCTACGACTACAAACCTTTACCTGTATGTCGACCACGTACTGAGAGCATTGGACAAGGGTGAAACAGTTCACACTATCTACACGGACTTCAGCAAAGCCTTCGACATGGTGGATCATGAGCTCTTAATAGAAAAGATGGATCGGTACGGAGTGGCAGGAAACGTATTGAGTTGGTTCAACTCGTACTTGACTGGGAGATCTCTGCAGGTGCGAGTCAATGGCTATGTGTCGTCCGTGTTTAAAGTGTCGTCCGGGGTTCCACAGGGTTCCCATCTGGGGCCAGTGCTGTTTAGCATATTTGTAAACGACATTGGGACCAAAATGTCGTCGGACTATCTACTTTATGCTGATGACCTCAAGATCTTCAGAAAGATAAGCACTGAGGATGATGTTAGCGCATTACAGCAAGACCTCGATAGACTTGAGGAGTGGTGCGACGAAAATAAATTAAGTTTGAATTTAAAAAAGTGCGTGGTGATGTTCTTGTCACGGTCCTTGAGTCGTCGTACAGCAGTCTACCGTATTGCTGATCATCAGCTAGAAGAAGTCACAGTTGTGAAAGATCTTGGTGTCATGATCGACAATGCACTAAATTTCACCGGGCACATTAACAAAATTACATCACAGGCATACAGGACGCTTGGGTTCATTTTCAGATGTGGTGAAGACTTCAGGAATGCTGATACGTTCGTAAGGCTGTACACGACCTTGGTGCGTCCGATGTTGGAGTACTGTTCAGTGGTTTGGTCTCCCCATACCGACTGCCGCATTGACAAAGTGGAGAGAGTGCAGAAGAAACTCTGTAAATATGTCGCGTACTTCCTGGGACGTAAAGGATGGGTCGGAGGCTCGGAGGAGGTTCGTGGTCAATTTGGGATTTGTGACCTGATGAGTCGGAGACAAGTATCAGATCTCTTGTTTGCCTTTAAATCACTAAATGGAATAATCGACTCTCCGGAAATATTGGAACAATTCGGCATCGTAGGCCGTATGCCTGGTCTGAGGTCGCACAGACTGTTAAAAACAATCAACTCATCGAAGAACTACGTGGGGGGTGGACCGAAGAGCAGGGTTGTAGACTTAGTCAATAGACACTATGAAAATATTAATATGTTTGGTTGTACATATGCGAGCTACGTCTCTAGGGTTAAGGAATTAATTAATGGTGCTAATTAATAATGTATCAATACTGTATCATTGATGTGTGATTTGCCTAGTCATGGGTATGCCTTCTGTTTTATTCTTATTTATGTTAAATTTTTCTGTACAAAGCCGATTGGCGTGAATTAATAATAAATAAATAAATAAATAATTGGCTATAGGAACTAGGGTCCACATATTCGGTATTTGGAATAGTTTCGGCACGAACTGGACAATTTTATGACATAAAATGGTAGACCTCAAAGTGGCCCAACCAAAATCATTGATTTCTTGATTTGAAATCGAGAAAGTGAAAGACTCAGATGGAATGTAGAATATTTTTTTAAGAGAAGTAGGCGTGATATAAACACGTCTCTTCATCTTGTTTATTTATATATTTGTTACATAACTTATATCTATGTATCTCTATTATTTTTAGCACATACAAAGAATTATGTGAACAAAACTACAATACCCTGCAGCAACATGTTGCAAGAGAATAACAATAATAATAACGAAAAATGTATGCAAATAATAACAACAACGTCATCGATTGTCAACTTAAGCCGCAAATGCTCTCTTCTGCTGAAGTAAATATGTAAATATTGTGAGCAAGACGAGACTGTCGATGCGACCCTACGATCTCAGTATTGCCACAAACCAATGCTTACAACAATAACGCGCCTTTATTAACTTGCATAAGCATGAAAGCGCTAAAATGTGAATGCAGTTGAAGATACACAAGCTTGTAGTTTTTTATGAAATTTACAACGAAAACTTATAGCTTTCGGGATCCCGAAATTTTTTGAGATTACTACAGAATAAATTATAAAGAATATTATCGATTTTTATAAATATTCGAATGACAGAAACAAGAAAGCCCAATCACCGAAATTATGAATTTAATTATGTATGTATATATTGTACATACATATGTATGTACATATGTATGTATGTTCATAAGCACATGTATTGTGATTCTGTGATTAATTTCGGGATGCCGCAAAATTTTTGTGACAACTTATTCAACCACATACATATGCACATAAGCCTAAATTTGGTATATTTATTATGGATTTTTATAAATTTTCGAGTTACGGAATCGAAAAATCCCGAAGCTTAGTCCCGAAATTTCGGGATTTTATGCTTTTGCGTTTTAGCTGCGAATATTCGTTGTCTTACAATTTTATGCCTGCTAAAGTTTCTTTCATTTCGGGATCCCGAAAAAATTTCAGGACT
Organism: Bactrocera neohumeralis; assembly: GCF_024586455.1. NCBI lineage: Eukaryota > Metazoa > Arthropoda > Insecta > Diptera > Tephritidae > Bactrocera > Bactrocera neohumeralis. Next base: position 27,584,785 of record NC_065921.1, read on the forward strand.
GAGTTGTTCAACCACAAACGCACTTAAGACTAAATTTAGTACTACTATTATAGATTTTTATAAATTTTCGAGTTACGGAAAGTCCCGAAAATGTAATCCCGAAATATCCGGATTTTATGCTTTTTGCGTTTTAGCTGCGCTATATGCCTATTTAAGGCAAGGGATATGCAAAATTGCATTGCGGATATGTACCATATGTATGTATGTATGTATATGAATTGTATTTGTAATTATATATTTATGTACGTATATCAATATTAATGTATGTGCTTGTATGCCGCAACACTGTTTTGCCTATCACTAGCAATATACATTGCCATTTGTTGGCTTTAATGCTGTGGTTGCAGCCTCAATGCACTCACACACACATATATGTACATATGTATGTATATGTGTACATACATATATGTATGCATGTATGTATGTATGTATATAAAGTTATTACAGCAGCTGTGTTCGTTGAGTGGCGACTGTTTTTGTTGTTGTTGCTGCTGTTACCAATGCGCTTGCCGCTTGCGGTTTGTTGCTTTGGCTTCCCTGTGATGCTTACCTTTGGCTGAGTATATGTATATGCCTTTTGCGGTTACGACGGCTGTTGTTAATGTTGTTGTTATTATTATATTTTATTGTTGTTGTTATTGACTTCTTTCAACAAGCTCGCTGTGGTCTTTGGAAATCTGTGGTGATGTTCTTGTCACGGTCCTTGAGTCGTCGTACAGCAGTCTACCGTATTGCTGATCATCAGCTAGAAGAAGTCACAGTTGTGAAAGATCTTGGTGTCATGATCGACAATGCACTAAATTTCACCGGGCACATTAACAAAATTACATCACAGGCATACAGGACGCTTGGGTTCATTTTCAGATGTGGTGAAGACTTCAGGAATGCTGATACGTTCGTAAGGCTGTACACGACCTTGGTGCGTCCGATGTTGGAGTACTGTTCAGTGGTTTGGTCTCCCCATACCGACTGCCGCATTGACAAAGTGGAGAGAGTGCAGAAGAAACTCTGTAAATATGTCGCGTACTTCCTGGGACGTAAAGGATGGGTCGGAGGCTCGGAGGAGGTTCGTGGTCAATTTGGGATTTGTGACCTGATGAGTCGGAGACAAGTATCAGATCTCTTGTTTGCCTTTAAATCACTAAATGGAATAATCGACTCTCCGGAAATATTGGAACAATTCGGCATCGTAGGCCGTATGCCTGGTCTGAGGTCGCACAGACTGTTAAAAACAATCAACTCATCGAAGAACTACGTGGGGGGTGGACCGAGGAGCAGGGTTGTAGACTTAGTCAATAGACACTATGAAAATATTAATATGTTTGGTTGTACATATGCGAGCTACGTCTCTAGGGTTAAGGAATTAATTAATGGTGCTAATTAATAATGTATCAATACTGTATCATTGATGTGTGATTTGCCTAGTCATGGGTATGCCTTCTGTTTTATTCTTATTTATGTTAAATTTTTCTGTACAAAGCCGATTGGCGTGAATTAATAATAAATAAATAAATAAATAATTGGCTATAGGAACTAGGGTCCACATATTCGGTATTTGGAATAGTTTCGGCACGAACTGGACAATTTTATGACATAAAATGGTAGACCTCAAAGTGGCCCAACCAAAATCATTGATTTCTTGATTTGAAAGCTAGAAAGTGAAAGACTCAGATGGAATGTAGAATATTTTTTTAAGAGATGTAGGTGTGATATCAACACGTCTCTTCATCTTGTTTATTTATATATTTGTTACATAATCCTATATCTATGTATCTCTATTATTTTTAGCACGTACATACAAAGAATTATGTGAACAAAACTACAATACCCTGCAGCAACATGTTGCAAGAGAATAACAATAATAATAACGAAAAATGTATGCAAATAATAACAACAACGTCATCGATTGTCAACTTAAGCCGCAAATGCTCTCTTCTGCTGAAGTAAATATGTAAATATTGTGAGCAAGACGAGACTGTCGATGCGACCCTACGATCTCAGTATTGCCACAAACCAATGCTTACAACAATAACGCGCCTTTATTAACTTGCATAAGCATGAAAGCGCTAAAATGTGAATGCAGTTGAAGATACACAAGCTTGTAGTTTTTTATGAAATTTACAACGAAAACTTATAGCTTTCGGGATCCCGAAATTTTTTGAGATTACTACAGAATAAATTATAAAGAATATTATCGATTTTTATAAATTTTTGAATGACAGAAAGAAGAAAGCCGAATCACCGAAATTATGAATTTAATTATGTATGTATGTACATATATGTACATACATATGTATGTACATATGTATGTATGTTCATAAGCACATGTATTGTGATTCTGTGATTAATTTCGGGATGCCGCAAAATTTTTGTGACAACTTATTCAACCACATACATATGCACATAAGCCTAAATTTGGTATATTTATTATGGATTTTTATAAATTTTCGAGTTACGGAATCGAATAATCCCGAAGCTTAGTCCCGAAATTTCGGGATTTTATGCTTTTGCGTTTTAGCTGCGAATATTCGTTGTCTTACAATTTTATGCCTGCTAAAGTTTTTTTCATTTCGGGATCCCGAAAAAATTTCAGGACTGAGTTGTTCAACCACAAACGCACTTAAGACTAAATTTAGTACTACTATTATAGATTTTTATAAATTTTCGAGTTACGGAAAGTCCCGAAAATGTAATCCCGAAATATCCGGATTTTATGCTTTTGCGTTTTAGCTGCGAATATTCGCTATATGCCTATTTAAGGCAAGGGATATGCAAAATTGCATTGCGGATATGTACCATATGTAAGTATAAATGTATGTGAATTGTATTTGTAATTATATATTTATGTACGTATATCAATATTAATGTATGTGCTTGTATGCCGCAACACTGTTTTGCCTATCACTAGCAATATACATTGCCATTTGTTGGCTTTAATGCTGTGGTTGCAGCCTCAATGCACTCACACACACATACATATATGTATGTATGTATGTACATACATATATACATATAAAGTTATTACAGCAGCTGTGTTCGTTGAGTGGCGACTGTTTTTGTTGTTGTTGCTGCTGTTACCAATGCGCTTGCCGCTTGCGGTTTGTTGCTTTGGCTTCCATGTGATGCTTACCTTTGGCTGAGTATATATGCCTTTTGCGGTTACGACGGCTGTTGTTAATGTTGTTGTTATTATTATATTTTATTGTTGTTGTTATTGACTTCTTTCAACAAGCTCGCTGTGGTCTTTGGAAATCTGTCGATTGTGCATTCGAACGTTTATTTGTTCAGTCATTCGCTGATTCGCTGCCGCAAATGCAGCTGGAGCAATCCTCTCGACTGTCAGTCAGTCAGTCAGCTCGATTCAGCGGCTTCAATGGCTTCATAAAAGCGGACATGCATAAATATTTATTTACATGCCCAAGCAAATACATACATACATACGTAGATACACAGTCGTAGTTAAATTGCTTGTTCAATCGTCGACGCAGGCGCTTGAAGCCTGCGCGTTCGTATGTGCGTGTGTGTGTAAAGCTCGCATGTCGATTTGTTCATGGGCTCATTCAGCTTGTCATGTCGGTCGCTTGATCCGCCGGTGGACCACATAAGTCGTACGATTTGGTATTTCATCAAGCGATTACTTACACATAATCATATACTACAAACACACATGCACATAGTATGTATGTATGTATGTGCGTACAGTAGGTGTTAAGCTTGTTTGTATGTATGTATAGTATGTGTTTGTTGTATTTATTCGCTTGTGGTTTCGCTACAGTATTGTGATTTTTATAGTTATTGTAGTTTTGCAATTGCTTTTATTGTTGTTGTTGTTGCTGGCTGTTATTATTGCTTGTGTTTACGTTTCGTTTTTTTTTTGATTTTTTGACAAACAATTTCTTATTAGAGCTAACACATACATACATACATACATACATATGTATGTACATATCAAAGAAACACAAAAATAAATAATGAAATAATAAATAACAAATAAGCACTGAAAACTAACAGATTATATTTAAGAAAAAACTAAAAAAATAAAATAAAAAAAAAATCGAAAAAAATTCACGAAAAAAACTAAAAAAATTGAAAAAAAAATTAAAGCAACATAAAAAATAATAAAAATCAAAACTCCGAAAAAATCAAAATAATTAAACTATTACAACAACAACGCTTTGCATGCAGTGACTCGGCATATTTCGTTGGCGCCATGCCGTCGTTCGTGTTTTTTTCTTGTTTTTGTTTATTTTTTTCGATTTTCCTATTTCTCTTTTATTGCGTATAATTTCATTTTGGAGTTAATGATTCTCAATTTATGCATAGTTCATAAATAATAAATACCTTTGTAATAAAATAATTATTTGTTAAGCGTTAAATTGGGTTTTCTGTGTTCACATTTTTATTATTATTTAATTTGTCGTTTCATAAACGTTCGTTTTATGACTTACTTTGCTTTATTCGTGTTACCTTATATGGTTTGCTTTGTTTGGTTCAATATTAAGAAAAGTGTGGCTTGATTTTAATTTTTATTTTCTTCTTCTTTACTGGCATAGAGACCGCTTACGCGATTAAATATAGCCGAGTTAACAACAGCGCGCCAGTCGTTTCTTCTTTTCGCAAGGTCGCGCCAAATTGAGATTCCAAGCGAAGTCAGGTTCTTCTTCATCTGATCCCTCCAACGGAGTGGAGATCTTCCTCTTCCTCTGGAAGGACCATAAATCTTCCACAGAACCTTTCTCCCGAAAACTCGTAACACCGACCCATCAGATGTTGTCATCGTCCATTCTTCTGCACTATATAACAGGAACGGGTATGATGAGTGACTTGTAGAATTTGTTCTTTGTTTGTCGAGAGAGGATTTTACTTCTCCATTGCCTACTCAGCCCGAAGTAGCACTTGTTGGCAAGATTTATACTGCGTTGAATTTCGAGGCTGACGTTTTTAGTGGTATTTATGCTGGTTCCAAGATAGACGAAATTATGTACGACTTCGAAGTTATAACTATCAACGGTGACGTGGGAGCCAAGTAGATATTTCGTCCAGCCCTCTTTCACTACCAGACCCATTTGTTTCGCTTCATTATTCAGTCTGAAGAAAGCTGAACCAACAACGCGGATGTTGAGGCCAATGATATCAATATCATCGGCGTACCCCAGCAGTTGTACACTCTGGTAGAATATTGTACCTTTTCTATGCCGCTCTGCAGCTCGAATTTTTTTCTCCAGCAGTAGATTGAAGGAATCGTACGATAGGGAGTCGCCTTGTCTGAAACCTCGTTTGGTATCGAACGCCAGAAGAAGCTTTTGGTATTGCTCAACGTCAGTTTACACAGTCGTATTAGTTTTGGAAGGACACCCTCCCAGGAAAATCAACCATCATACAGTTTAGACGTGGTGAAATGAGCACCGAAGAGTGTGAACGGAGTGTACGCCCAAAAGAGGTTATTACCGACGAAACCATCAAAAAAGTCCACTAAACAATGTTCGAAATAGCAGGCGCTCTATGCTTGAAATATTCTAGTGTAATAAATCCGACTTTTTGCGTCGATATGTGACATTGCATGAAACATCTCTCTGTCACTACTGCTCCAAACAGTCGGCTAGCAAGGTTATGGCGTCTGTGTTTTGAGATGCGTATGAAATAATTTTTTTGACTGCCTTGAAAAAGGATGGACCATCAACAGCGGCTATTACATTGCATTTTTGAACAGTTTGAAGGACGATTTCACCGAAAAACAGCCCCATTTGAAGAAAAAGAAAGTGCTGTTTCAGTCCAACAATGCACAAGTTAGTGAAAACGACCTCAAAAAACCATGAATTGGGCCTCGAATTGTTTTCACATCCACCGTATTCTCTAAACCTGGCCTCCAGCGACTATTTTCTGTTCTAAGATCACAAAAGAATGATCGCTGGAAAGAAATTTTCTTCTAATGAATAGGTGATCACCGAAACTGAGGCCTGTTTTGAAACAAAGTACTATTCGTGGTACAAAAATAGTACCGAAAAGTTGGAGAGTTGCTATAATCAGTGTATCACCCTAGAAAGGAGCTATATTGAATAAAAAAACGAATTTTGCCAAAAACTGTGTTGTACTGTTGTAGACTGTTGTCAATTGACCTGTCATTTAATCTTCCTTATTGTAACTAAAACCTAAAACATGTGCTAAGGATCCACACAAGAGATTGAGTCTTGATATACGTCTATAAAATCTTCTCGAGCAACTTAGAGAGTATTGTATTGAATTATTTACATTTTTGACTGGGTAAGCATCAGTGTCATATTTCTCAAAGTTTCATATTTCTGATAAAATGGCGCTCGATAAGAGCATGCGGTCCACATATTTACCACATATCTTGCAAACCGCGCAGGAGACGAGAAAGCAGTCGCTCGTGAGGAACGCCTACTGCTGGACCATCTGTCATTACTTAAGTGAATTTTAATTTGTCGATCGCTTTTTAACAACTTAAGGCATGTAAAGAAGAAGAATTCTGTCAGGTATGATATATTATCAGATATTACTAAAGTCTCAATTGGATTGTGTCTTAACGGATTCTTGTGAGAACCTCTGTAATGACAGAAACATGCTCAGAAGTTGTTACTTTCAACCGAATCGATCTTCTTCTTTATTGGCGTAGACACCGCTTACACGGTCACAGCCGAGTGAACAACAGCTAGGCTATTTTCAACTTTTCAGTGATGATGTTTCTTACGTAGCGGGCCCCAAACCCAGTCCACAACCCTGGGGAAGGATGTTTCGCCTTTTCACTTTAGCTCGCCTTCAATCGGATGTTTTTTGCTCCCCAGAGCATACTTGGTCTAAGACCGGAAGTCGTGAGCTGCTTGTGCCATATGAAAAATAATCTCTTCTGGCCACTCCCAAGTGTATGGTGCTTAGAGAACTCTCCTCACTTGCATGAACTTCTACACATGACTGCATCCTTCGAATCGATCTACTTCTGAAAAAAATTGATCGACAATCTTTTGAAAAAACTTTATGGTCGTCACTGCAATCGATCCCAACGTCGGTAAGAAATTGCTTGAACTATAAATTGTGGAAAATCAGAAAGTGACTTCAGGGTTTTCGATGGATTCTGCCATAAACTTGAATTCTTTTTGAATCAGGTAGGCGGGCAGATCATTTTCTCGACTGGGACGCTTTCGTGCTACTTCAACCAAGTGTTGTCTGCTTTGCTTGTTTCGTCGCTTTTGTTGATCTTATGACATTCGTTCCAGATTTCATCCGTGACTACGAAATACCATAGTATTAGGGGAAAACACCGGTAGCGTTGGAATCGTCTCATTGTGTCACAGGTTCGTGTAGGTGTCACTTGTGGGACATCAATAACACGAGCTTCAAACTTTTTGAACACTTTCTGCTAAAGTCATCGGTGATATGTCTATCTAAAAGCCTTAATAGCTTAGTCCAACACATAAAAGCAGTTTGATTTATGGGACAGCAATCCTAAAAGTTAGCTTCCTCATCTTCACACCACACCAGTGTACCGGCTGCAGCTGACAGCCGAACCAATGAATGATTGGAGCTTTTAAATGCCAACGGAGTTTCATCGCTTAGTTTATGTCATTTCAACGGCCATGCCACATTAACTGCTGTGTGGAGTGTCCAAGCGACCGGCAGGATTAAGTGGATAAAAGGCGGCCGTACGAATACCAGAAAGCACTTAGTGAATCAGAAACTCCACTCAACACTTTTCTGCGTTCACGAGTGTGCGTGTGTATGTGTGTCGCTGTGGATGTGTGTTTAAGTAAGTAATTTGATATCTTGTCAGCGTAAACGCTTAGTGCATTACGGACTTACTGCTGATTGGGTGCTGTTATGTAAGTGCCTGTGTGTGTATGTACAACAACAACAACAACACATCCATGCGTTTATTCATAAGCAATAAATTGTGCGTTGAATTCGATGATGATTCACGCCGTTACGTGCGACAGTTGTCGCCAGCGTTCGATTCGGATGCTGCTGCCTCGGAGACAGATTTAACGTTAAAGCCATTGACTTGGCATGAAAGCGCGCCATTTATGGTTCAAACGAAAGGCATATGACCGAAAGCCAAATGGATGGAGCGACGCAGTTGATGTTGTTGGTGTTGCTGTTGTTGTTGTTCCAATTGTTGCAGCGATGATCAAATGCCATATACGCAAAGCGTTGCCATAAAAGTTGTTGTTGTTGTAATTTTAGGAAGTGTTTTTGTTTGAAATGTTGATGTTGTTGCGATGCAATAGACGTTTTTGTTGTTATTTTAGGAAATGTTTTTGTTGTTATTGTTGGAAATATTGATGTTGTTGTGTGTATTGTTGTTATCCTAATTGTTGTTGTAGCGATGATGAAATGCCAAATACATTAAGGGATACGTTCGACGTCGTTTTTGTTGTTGTTGGAAATATTGTTGTAGATTTATGTGTTGTTATTATTGTTGTTGTTTTTGTTTTTGTTCTTGTTGTTACAGCGCTGACCAACTTTGAAATGCACAGTTTTTTGTTGTAACTGTTTTTGTTGTTCAGTAATGGTAGTTGTTGTTGTAGCGTTAATCAAACGTAAAAGGACGGAGCTATACATTTGCTTTTGTGTCTGTGATTGTTGTCGTTGTAAATGTTGCTGCTTTTATTGGTGTTCTTGTTTTTGTTGTAGTTATATTTTTTGTTGTTGTTTTAGCGTAGGCCTCTCGTAAAAAGGACGGATCTTTATCTTTACATTGGCTCTTATTTTTATGTTTGTTGTTGTAATTGTTGTTGCTTTTTATTGTTGTTGTTGCTCTTTCTTTTTGTTGTTATTGTTGTTGCAGCGAAATGTTTATAAAAAGCTACATAAATTCACAAACACGCACTCACACATAAATGTTCGATTATTATTTATGAGTTGAGGGGCAATGAGAAGGCACACACACACATCCTTACATATCATCGATAGTCGCGCGCCGGCGAGCCAAGTCCACTGAACGCCTTCCAAGTCAATTGATCGTTGACTAATGGCCACTTGCGGTGCATGCGGCGCATATGGCACCGCCACTTACAAGCACACACAGGCACACACATCCGTAGATACCAATTAAATGCACATACATACATATGTACATGCAAATGTGGTCAGTATGTCTTGCGCGCGCGCGTAAATCAACCAAAAGTGGCAAGTGATGAAATGACGAGCATTAATCACATTGGCTTTTCGGCGCTCGCTGTCTGCGAGATCTTTTTTCTTCCATTTTTTTGGCAGCGCGGACGGAAAAGTCACATCTCCACACTTCATACCGCGCTCGAGCGCTTCATAGTTGAAAAGTTAGTGGAGACAGTCGTTTTGGCTTTTTAGCTTTTTAACCACTGACCATTGACCGTGGTCCACAGATGTTTCTCACTGACTGTGTCCAAAGCAGTGGCCGTGGCTGTCGCTGTATGCATCATAAGGCGTTTGCGTTATAATTTAAATACTCAGCGCAATGTGGCGAAATGAATTTTACGCTTTATGAATTTTTATGCAGCAAATCGGCTGACGCGTCGTCACCTCCACCGCCACCGCTGCTGCGGGCGAACAAGTCCGTTGACTTTATTCCTCGTTTGCCGCACATTTTTTTTCGGCTTATTTATTTGCTCGCTTTTCATTTATATTTATTCGCTGTACGATTATGATTTTAATTTTGTGATTTTTGGGTTTTCGGCTTTCAGTTTTTGTTTTTGTTATTGTTGTGGTTGTTGCGTTTCGATCAATTTAATCGATAAGCGGCGCGGGATCTGGATCTGTGTTTATAAATCAATGAAACATATGCGCGCTCATAAAATTCGAGACATGCGCTGCCGTTTCGGCTGAGCTTTATTTGTGGTTGCTCGTTTGCTTTACCGTAAAGCGCGCCTGAAATATGAGATACGACAGCTGATTGGCCGTCTCGAGGTTGGTGACGAGAATTTCAAATGTGCGCAGGCAGACAGGCTACGCTGCGGGGTGGTACTTCAAATTAATGCATGTGATTACAGATTCAAATTTTTATGGTTCGATGAAGAATTATGAATAATACAACAACATAAAAATAATACAACAGCAATAAATATAATATGTAAGTAACCGTAAATTTGAAGAAAATCGAACTTTATCGAATCATCTTGGAATCTAAGTACAATCACTGTACCGTTAACTTTGAGCATGGTTTTGTATTAATTCTTGAGAGTTTTAAACATTTTCCTATATTCTTCTTATACACAATATAAAGCGTGATTCTTTCGAGGTTCCCTACCATTTTAAAGAAAACCCACAGAAACTTCAAATTTAATGGGGAATGTTTATTATCATTCGAAAGCGCATTCTTTGGCATTTATTTTTTGAAGATTCTCTCCTTCAAATGTTAGTCGTGGCTACGTCTCAGATGGTACATTCATTGAGTCCAATTTTCGAAACTGGCGAATGGCAAGGCCTGAACCGAAGCGGGGTTGTCCGCATAGACATTAGACTTTACATATTCCCACAGGAAAAATTCTAACTGTGTGATATCACACGATGTTGTTGGCCAATCGGCCGGGCCAAAACCTGAAACGATCTGCTCATCGAAACTTTCTCTCAATAAATCCATTTATTGATGCGATGTGTAGGAAGTGGCGCCGTCTTGTTGAAACCAAAAGTCGTGGAAATCACGAGCTTCAATTTCAGGCATCAAAAAGTCGTTCTTCCTTTTCGCTGCATGGCGCCAATTAGAGATTCCAAGTCTGGATAAATTTTTCTTCACGTAGTTCTTCCAACGGATTGGAGATCTCCCTCTCCCTCTGTCTCCCCCAGCGGGTACTGCGTCGAACACTCTCAGAGCCGGAGTGTTTTCATCCATTCGGACGACTTGACCTAGCCAGGTAGCCGCAGCTCATCTTTCCATCGACTGCGGTATTCGCCGTTGCCAATGCGTAAATGATCATAAATCTTCTGTATAACTTTTCTCTCGAAAACTCGTAGCGCCGACTCATCAGATGTTGTCATCGTCCAATCGTCCATGCCGCTGCACCAAATACCAGGATATTTTGTCTTTCCCTCGTTCACTACCAGACCCATCTGCTGCACTTTTTTATCCAGTCTGGAGATAGCCGAACTAACGGCGCGATTGTTGAGGTCAATGATATCAATATCATCGGCGTACGCCAGCAGCTGTACACTCTTATAGCAGATGGTACCTTCTCTATTCAGCTCCGCAGCTCGAATTATTTTCTCCAGGAGTAGATTGTAGAAGTCTGACGATAGGGAGTCGTCTTGTCGGAAACCTCGTTTGGTATCGAACTGCTCAGAGTGGTCCTTTCCTATCCTGACGGAGTTTTTGGTATTGCTCAACGTCAGTTTATACAGCCGTATTAGTTTTGCGGGGATACCAAATTCAGACACAGCCTCATAAAGGCAGCTCCTTTTCGTGCTGTCAAAAGCAGCTTTAAAATCGACGAAGGGGTGGTGTGGTGTCGAACCTCCTTTCACGGGTCTTTTCAAAGATTTGGTGCATGTTCCAGACCTAAAGCCACAGTGATAAGGTCCAATCAGTTTGTTTACGGTGGGATTCAGTCTTGCACACAGTACGCTTGACAGAACCGTATATGCGATGTTAAGAAGGCTTATCGCACGTTATTTGTCGCAGATTGTGGGGTCTATCTTTTTATGGATTGGACAGAGCACACTGGAATTCCAATCGTCGGACATGCTTTCGTCCGATCATATTCTACAAAGAAGCTGATGCTTGTTCCTTATCAGTTCTTCGCGGCCGTATTTGAATAGCTCGGCCAAGCATAGTTACCACTCTGAAGAAGACTGCGCTCTAGAGCAGTAGATCTACTAGTATCTTTTTTCTTGCTAAGAAGTCACGGTGAACGGTTGATCCGCCTAAATTGGTAATAAATCTTTTCAAATCAGACTCGTTGAGTGCGAAGCTGAGAAAGCATTAACAGCTCCCCACTCACCTTCTAATCAGCAATATCCTCACACAATCTTACCTGCCTGTCTCTAATACAATTTTTTGTGTTCACCTAAGAAAAATCGTCTATTTTTTATTTACAAAAACAACATTTCTAACCTCCGAAGTAGATCACTTAAATTCCATTACTTCTACTTTTCATTGCGCATTCTTGATCGCACCACGCAGTAATAGAAATATTTGAAAGTGCATACAAACACACACACACATGCAAGCACATTTGCACTCGGTATGTGGCCCGAGTATGCCCTCATTACATTTTGACAACAAATCATTCAAAAAATTGTGCTGCATTATTTATTAAGGCGAACAGCCACTTAAAATTCTCTAAGTAGTCAGTCTATCACGCCCAAAGACGCTGGCTGCCTGAGAGACGTACGAAATTACAACAATGATTTATTTAGACTATTGCATGAATTACATACGCAACAACAAAACACACCAACACATATAATTGAAATAAATAAAATTCGCGAAAATGTCGACACATACATTTATACACACCAGTATGTGTGTGTGTGTGTGTGTGCATTTGATTTAGTGCGCGACTGAGCAAAGGTCGGAATTCCCCCCAGCAGACACCGCAGACGAGCTGACAACACATCGCAAACTGAACATACACACACATATCTACATACACAGATACATACATACATACAGCGGCGCATGTACTGGCTGCCAGAGATCTCGTGGTTTGACCAGCTGATCGCCTGCACAGCTGCTAGCTGCTGGGGGAGGCAAGCTGCACACAGATCATGCACGCCAGGCTAAATAAAAACACCAATTTATATTCGTACAATTGTATGTATGTATTTATAAATACACGTTTCTAGTCTTCTACTTGTGAACAATTTAATTTTGTATGCACTTGTGTTGTTGTTGTTTTTGGCTTGCGAATGCACTAAATAAATATCTCATCTATAGCATACGTGCAGCTAGAAGAAGCAGTAGCAGTGGTGCATCGTTTTGGAGGAGACTTCAGTTCGGTTTTTTTGTTTTGGTTATAGAGAGCCGCGATTGAGAAAGCAGATAGTCGTGCGAAGGGGTTCTGAGTTTTGAATCGAAGTATGATTGTTCCAGAAATGGCCCTCATCGTTGAACAAAATTTTGCTCGAAAACGTCGGTTACCGCGTGACCTGTTAAAAAAGGCTACTGAAAGAAGTATCTTTACTTCGACCACCCGTTAGTATAGCCGGAAAGTTACACGTGAGTAGACATCTTTTGACGATAACTTCACATCACGCATTTTAGATCTTTTTCTCATTAAATGCTATATTCTAATGTAAAGTAACCGTAACTAAGTTGCATTAGGGCCGGAAACCAAAAGGTCTGAAAAATTCGTGGTTGCTAATGGCATATCGCTAGAGTTACGAAATCGGTCGGTTTTCTGATCTTCATATCATTCAGCGTAGGTTAGGTTAGATGGCTGATCAAAGATCGCACGGGGACTGCTTTATGTAGTCCTTTGTGAAGCCATAGACGAGAAGAACTTCTGTGTTCGAATTTACAAATTAGCAAAACGTGTAGTAGCAGGCATTCAATTTTCAATCCCGTCAGTTTTGTGGGGTGTATGAAGGTATGCGCTCCCAAGTGTTTAAGTCTTGACCTTCTAAACGCGGGACAGTCAAGAATTAAGTGTTGAGTTGTTTCCTCCTCATCTTCTTCCATACAACTTCTGCAGATGGTCTAAGATTCCCAGTTTTACTGCTGAACGCCAATAGGGCAACTTTACAGTTTTCTGCGATTCCGTAGGAGTCTTATCACTCGACACTCGATGATATTGATAACGAGGTTAGGCACTCTTTGACCAGCCTCTGTTAATGCGTTCGAGACTAGTATCACCGCTTTACTCTCTGAGCGGATGGTCACTTCTTTGAAGGAGGCTGCACTCCGGAGCAGTAAATCAACTGCTACCTATTGGCTGCAACGTGGAAGACACTGCAATAGTCAGGAAGTTTGAAGTTTAAGTCGATAGAGAGCTCTTGACAGTAAACCCAGATTTCGGTTTGGCGAGTCCATGATCCAAATGAATAGGTATGAGGTCAAAGTGAGTGAGGATTTTCTAGTGTTCAGACACGTGTTCTTTTAGGAATACAGATTCTCTGAGCCTGATAATAACTTTCCTCATGCCTCAACATATTTGTCAGGTCTAGGTAAGCTACCAAACTGACTGGAGTGTGAAGTTAACTCAGCATACGAGAACAGTTTTCTTCATTCTTGTGAAGTATGGTTCTACTCTGTTCTTCTTCTATATGTTTGGGAAATATGGTTTATTTTTCATATCACAGAAAGTATTGACGTGTCGAAGTCGCAATGAAAGCTTCTTAGAGAAAAATGTAGCTTAGGACAGCTTTCCTTACACCATTTACCAATCTTTATATCAGCTTTTATTCTCTACAAAATATTGTCCTTGCAAACCTTTCCATAAGTTTTTAGACAACTGCGATCGGTCCTATCCTTAACTTTCGGCGGTTTGCCGTTGCCTGCCGAAGTATGACTTCTATTAGAAAGGCTTTTTATTATTGATCGAAATCGGTGATGCAACCACTTTGGCCATAGAGCTAACACTCAATCACAACAGTGTTAGCGGGCGCTAGGTGTCGCTACAGCTGATCCAATAGTGAGTTACGGCATTTCGTGAACCCAGAACCCCTCTCACATCCCTTCTCTAAGAAACCAGATCACGTTCCTTAAGTTTTTTGTTTATTTTCATTACATGCAACAATTTGCAGTGCTCTACGAGATGATTGATTGAGTGCCGAATGATTTCATTTTCACGTTCACGACTATTTGGGTCAATGTGAATTGGCAGCTTGCGAGCTGCACAATTATGCGCACTGGCTATTTGTTGGGCTCGTTGTCTTTGTGTGTTTTTCGATTTCTTTTTTTGTTTCGCTTAGCATTTACCTACGAGTACTTAGCAAACAAATTAACAAAAGTGCAACAGCAATCATCCACCTACATCAACCATAACAACAACCAAATACTCGAGTGTCTATCATTTCATGCTGAACTTTGCTCGGAGCTGGCAGGCGAAGGAAAGCAAAACAAAAAAACGTCCATCCATCCATTTGTCCGCCCAAGCGCATCTGTTGCACTGCGAAAAACCATAGCAACAACAATAGCAACACTAAAGAGAAGAACAGTTGCAATGAGCTTAATTAGCAGCTGACACTATTTGTGTTATTGGCACAAAAATTTCGCTCGCTTGTCCATCTGCCCACCCAGGCACACAGTCGGCCAGCCCGACAGCCGAGCAGACGGCCAGACTGGTTACCGGGGTTACAGACGGCCGCGCGCAGTCAATCTTTCTGCCAACAAAAGCAACTAATCATTCATTTGTTCATTAAGCTTTTGAAGTTTTCTGTCTAAAACTCGCTTGTAAGTCCATCGATCTGCGGAATTCTTGAAAGTCGACATACACAACGGTATTATTTTGCTCAAAATATTTAGATAGGCGTTAAGCTCTTGTGCAATTTAATTAAAAAAGCAATTTCGTAGTGTAAACATAATCCTTAGACAAAGTTATCTATCAATCGGCCAGACGGCTTTATGTGATTCTCGATTAAATCTGCGGGTTTTGAGGTCACGATGTCGTGGCAACTTGATTTATTAACGATACTAGGGAAATTTATAGCTTCTGACAGTTGAACACATATTTTTCTACGAAGCTTTTCTTTTGCTTCCGCAGGCAAGCTGTGCGCTGCAGAGAGCTTCAGATAATGTAGGCTCATGGGCTTCAAAATGTTAGTCAATAAAAGTTGTCACAGATGCGTGTTTACCGCTAGGTACATGGTAAGGTTGTAAACCTTTTTCTGAAATATCCTGAAATAAGAAGAAAATTTTTTGTTAAAGAGCAAAGGTCGGCCCATTCTATGTATATACTTTCTTTTATTAATGCTATGAAGAAACTCTCGTACAAATTTAGTTGCCGGTTGAAGTTCCTATAACATACAGATCACTGCTTTTGTAGAAGAGCAACAGTATACCTAACGTCACAAAAATATTCACAAATCGATTCTTATTACTTCCATCCAACCATCCAATTTGTATTAGTCCAGTATAGATCCATTTGAGATAGCATTTGCTCAGGTTCTTTCCTTTGAGCATAAAATCTAATTTAATATCAAGCGATAACTTATGACCCCTTGGTCTTCTGAGAGAATCGAGAGACTCCGTATTAAGCAACATAAGCTTAGGGTTGCTGCTTACATCCTTCATGAAGACCGCGGCAACCGGTTTCCACTCTTTTCGCAGATGGCATCATTTTCCCTACTATTATCACATACGTCGAGTTCAATGAAATCCGTCAACTTAGCGATTTCTTTAGTCAATTTCCATACGCGCCCTTTCACCGAGATATGTTTCTCCCTCGTGTCACATTTGCCGCTTAACTGTTGTTTGAAGCACGTCGTATTCTGTTGCTCTACTGTTACTTCTTTCGATCAGCACTCTTCTGTCCTACTCTAGCGTGCCAGCATGCTGAATCTGCTCAGCCTTGGTCCGTCACTGTAACGCTCCAGCATTTTCAGTTTAGTCTTAGCCATAGCGGCTCCCTGACTCCAGCAGAGTTTCCCCTGTTAGTATTCGCGTTATCGCCTCGTCAATAATCATTAGTCTTCTACCGTCTTCTGCCGTTTTTCCATATTGTGGCTAGTCTGATTCTATTTGAGTTGGAGGTTACAGCGCGCTCTTTTGTTGCCTTGATGGGTGACAGTTCCGTTAGTCTGGATCCTATATTCCCACGGATAGATCTGCGTGTCTGTTGCGATCCTTTTTCACCTTCCGTCTTCGTCTTCTCCTCGTTTATGTAATTTAAAGCATTCATTGCTAACTGGGGCTCCGCACAGAACTGCTATTTGTCGCCCGAAAGGTAGTCGATAAGAGAACTCACAGTGAATATACTATAAATAATGGATTAGATGTCGGAACTTATAATTTAAAAAATTCTAGTGATCGACGAAGAAAAATTGCTGTACATAAAAAAACTAATACAGTTGAGAGAACTTGAAATCAGACTCTTCTAACCAAAATTACAGGAATAAAAAACTTTCGCTCGCTCTCTCGCTCTCCTTCTCTCTGTCGATCTCGATCTCGCTCTCTATCACTCTCTCTTTCTCCTTAAACTACTTATCAGTTGATTTTTATTTTATAATCCAGAATATTCATCCTGTTTTTGTACATTTCTCTATATAGCACGTTGACAGCTCAAGAAACTTTTTCCGTTGATAAGGTTGTTCTCCAAAGGATTTCTATCTGATTGCGTCTGACTTGAATCATTAGTGATATTTTTTCCCAACACAACAAAATTTGTTAACCAAAATCAAAAGACGATTAAAAATTAATTTCATTTAATTTTTCATTCTGCTATAAAGTCTGGTTCTCAACATCAATCAATTGTACTGGAAGTGTAAATCTTACAATTCAATAATGCGATTTCATGGTTCATAACTCAAAAAATAATAAACAATTGCACCCATACACCGACATTAATAACTCTATTAAATCACAAAGTATTCACAGTTCAGGCATTAACCCACTTCTTGAATTATGTCGACTCATACCTCTCGCATGACAACAAATTGCAGGGTCATAAATCATAATTTACTTAGGCCAACGTACCTCAATTAGTTGCTATTTATTTTTGCATCGAACGTATAAACAAAACATAAATAATAAAGAATTTATAAGTCCATGAAGTATATTTGCATATAGAGGGTACCAATTTTTATACGAGTATGTTAATGGTAAGTACATACCTATAAATACGCAAATGAGTTGTCGGCACAATTGAAGTGAGCATCGATCGGCAATGATCCAATGCTGTTTAGTCATTGGTCGAGTTGTTCAAGGCGATATTTATCGCTATTAACCGCTATATGGTGGAATATATATCTTAGCTCGTAGAGTTCGCTTAAAGGACAGCTTGAGAACCCAAAATGAAGCTTACTAGAGAAAAAATATTGCAATTGCAAATATTTTTATACGCAGTAATGTCAAACCAAAGATACCGACTGCCTTGTACTGCTGTAGAGGAGCCATTGGCCAAAGGTGGGGTCTATCACCGAAATTGGTCATCTGGCTCCACGACACCATATTCAAGCCGATTATGTTCAATATAGTCTTTATGTGGTGGAAGAGCTAGAAAAGACCACACTTGCAAAGAAACTCGGAAGCGTCCAACAGGCGACGCTTATCAGCATTTGTGATACACTCAGGTCCACTCCAACCATGGCACTTAACGCCATATTGCCCGTGGACATCGTTGGAAGATGAATAGTAGCGAAAGTTGCTATCAGACTCAGAGAATCTGGGTTCCTAAAGAACACGTGTCTGAACACTCGGAAATCCTCACTCACTTTGACTTCATACCGGACCACTTGGATCATCGGAGTCGCCAAACCGAACTCTTTCGGCTCCTTCTCTACTCATATCCTGGCGAGGGAGTTGTCGGTGGGAAGAGGCTGTTGGTGGAGAGGGGCAGCAGCTCTCTATTAGCTCCAGCTTCAGACTTGCTGACTATTGCAGTGTCTTCCAGGCCGAGGTTGCAGCCTTTAAGGTAGCAGTAGATTTGCTGCCCCGAAGTGCAGCCTTATGCAGAGAAGTGACCATCCACTCAGATAGCAGAGCGGTTATACAAGCCTTCATTCATAAACAGTGCGTTCAGTGTTGATCAGAGAACGCCTAACCTCGCTATAAATTCCAAAAGTAAGCAATTGATGGAAATCTCTGCGAGTAAGTACTTGCATAGATATATTTTCCAAGAAATTATATTGTTCCACTCTCCTTGTAACGGTTTCCGACAAAAATGTACCATAACCTTTCTTATTTCTTCAAAAATGTTAATTTTAACTACGCTTTGAAATATGATGGGGTACCGAATGAGTGACCAAACAAATCAAAAACCATGAGGAAAGACTTCAACCGATAGAAATTCGTCAAGACAGTTTGGTCTACGAAACCGATAAGGACACGTATTTTTAACCGGCCCAGCACTGATTTGGCAGCATCCCGACAAATTAATGTAGAGAAGTTTTCTGTCACTTCAACAACAACAGTTATAATTTAGGTTTATATTTGAAGACCAGGCCAGAAATACTTAATAGTAGTAACTATAAGGCAGATTTCAATGCTTTATTACCTGAGATTGCCTAATATTCCTCAGAAAATAATAAACAAAACAGTAGCTCCATTTTTATTCTTATCAAGTCCGGAGGTTCTTCTTTCTACCGGGTCTCACAGACCCCATAGCAGCACTCAAGGTATAAATCGCTTGCTGTTTGAACCGAAATCAGCAACTATTGTGCAATTCGCCGATTTGTAGTCAATATTTTGTCAGTATTTTTGCTTTTTTTTTGACATTTTCGCACTTAAGGGCCTCTACGAGCACTTCACACAAAAACTTATTGAGGTTAAATAGTAATCATCATAAATCGGCGCATACGTTTGAAACTATTAACAGCTACATATGAAGGTGACAGCGCATAGCGCTAGGCACAGCGTTGCCAATAGGTGACGCATGCGTTAAGTTGGTCGCAGTTATGGTCGTCTACGCGAATTGGCGGACACTTAATCTCACGCTTGGCGCATGCGTTACAAATCGTTTGACTCGTGTGAGTAGCTTGAATTGTGTTTAGCCGATTTTCAAGTGCCTACTTGTGAGTTGTCTCGCAAACCTCCTCATCCATCCAACAGTTGTAGGCATATGACGACAGTGACATGGACGACTGTATGTGACCGTCTGACTGACATTTCAGTGCTTGCATATAATATATGTATTTATGTGTGGGTACTTACTTGCCCGTCACATCTAATGGCGTTAGCATTCATTAGCAATTTTATGCAGTTTTATGGCTCCAAAGCGCTGATATGGCATGAGCGCCTGGCTGTAGAGAAGCTGGACCAATGCAGTGTTGGAATTATGGCGACTGAGAGGGTACTTAATTTATGGTAACGGAAATAAGCTTACATTATTTAGGTTTAGAAATTTTCGGTCTCCTAAGAAGGTTTTGAAATGCTGCGACGATTAATTTTCTAGTTGTTGAATATAAGCTTTGCTAGCTGGCTCACTTTGTTCCCGAAATTATCTTAAAAGTATTGTTCAACGCCTTGAAAATTTCATCCACAAATACAACGAGCTTTCGTACTGCCGAACTATTTAATTAGCTGTGAAACCAGAATGGAAGTCTTCTGTGAGTGGTGCAAGCCGAAAATCGATCGTTAGAGGTAGTTAAATTCTGTGTGAAAGTCGGTAAATCTGCGACAGATACGTTTGATATGATCAAGCAGGCTTGCCCAGATGTTGTTTTAGCAAGATGTGGTGTGACAAAAGAGACAATCTTCCGAGTGGCACACACCGGCGTCACCTCGCCCAAAAAAGGGAGGAATGAGCAAATCCAAAGTGAAAACAATGCTCATTGTCTTTTTTGACATCAAAGGCATCGTCAACCATGAATTTGTTCCTCCTAGACAAACCGTCAATGCCAAGTTTTACGTGCAAGTCCTCAAGAGACTCAAACGAAGGGTCAATCGGGTTCGACTAGACATCGCAGCCGATTGGAAGTTGCACCATGGCAACGCCCCGGCTCACACCGCCTTTCTTGTGAACAGCTACCTAACCAAGCCTGGCATCCCAACGCTTACGCAGCCGCCCTACAGCCCAGATGTGGCCTCCCGGACTACTTTTTTTGTTTCCTTGCCTGAAAAGGCCGATGAAAGGCAAGCATTTTGAGATGAGAGAGGGGATCCAAGCAGCATGCACTTGGCTCTCGAGGCTATTCCGGAGAATTAGAGCCCGGTACCTATAGTTGACTTTTGATCGAAAATGTGGATCAATGTGTGATATATATGGTATATCTGTATGTAGAAAATGTGTTGATTTGGAGCAATACTTCCCTTAGCCCCCATATACTTAATATACAGATTTTCGAACTTCCGGATGACTTTGTACCAGAAATATCGTCCAATATTTGAGTTATCCCCATGAAAATAAGAGAGCGTGTTTTACTCATTACCGTGTATCTTTATGCCAAAAATAGATAACAAAACTCGGCCTAGCCCTATTCTGTATATAACTAATATCAACTCGATTTTCGAAATTCCGAATAAAATATTCGTTAGTTTTTGAGTTGTAGAAACTTTGTACTTTATTCTGGCACAGGGTGGTACAACTTTTGACACCTTATTACAGAATTCCCTGTCTTTAATTCTTGCGAGTTGCAAGAACAATAAAATGAATCATTTGCACCCAAGCTTAGCCCTTCTTTACTTTTTATCAATAACTTCGCGCAAATGCCGCATAACATTCAAATAGTACTCCTTGTTGACAGTGTGGCCGGTCGGAAGGAGTT
Source organism: Bactrocera neohumeralis (assembly GCF_024586455.1). Lineage (NCBI taxonomy): Eukaryota > Metazoa > Arthropoda > Insecta > Diptera > Tephritidae > Bactrocera > Bactrocera neohumeralis. The sequence continues at coordinate 27,606,073 of NC_065921.1, forward strand.
CGAAGTGCACTACATCTCGTTAATCGAAGCAAACTGTCAACGTAACCTTCATTTTTGACCTGCTTTGAGGCGGTTCGGCTTCAGCTCATCTTTACCACGATATTCGGCCGATTGATCGTCTGTTTCCGGGACGTAAGCATAGATCCAAGACTCATCGCCAGTAATAATGTGTTTCATGATATCCTGATAGTCGGAAAGCATTTTTGCACAGACGTTAACGCGACGCTATTTCTCGAAAAAGTTTAGTGATTTTGGAACCAATTTCAAAATTTTCAGCGCGCTAGGATCGTGTAGTTGTTGTTCTGTAACTGACTTTATTTCTTCATCACAAATCTAAGTAGTCTGTCTTTGTTGTTGCAGCGTCAGAAAAACGTTCACCATATAAAACTGAGATTTGCTGCCATGTTGGCAGTGCTTTACCGGATATAAATACGGGTTCGTTCCGAATACGTAGAGCCGACTAGCGCGCCAGTCAAGCCTAAATAATGCTAAATAACAGTTAATCGCGTCTATGTGTACCTGTGTCTGTGTGTGGCGCTGTCAAAAATATTATTCTAATTTTTTATGTGTTCCCGGGGCTTAGTTGAATATACATATATGTGTGTGCGTGTGTGTATTTGTGCATTAACATAAACAAAAATTATATATTGGCATAAATGCTTTGTGTCTTTACGATTTTCGTCATTTCCATTGTCCACCTCTAATATTATATTAGGTTTATTTATTTTTTATGAGCTGTACTTTTATCTGTTTTGCCGTCTTGTTTATTTAATTCTTTCTTAAAAATCATTTTACACTTTTCAACTATAAAATGTTAATGCCTTTTGACTGGCGCCAGTTTTGTAATTCTATATCCAATGGCCAACCGCAGCTTGGTATCTACATTTTCGGCCAAATCTACACGCTTCTGCTGCTGCTTCTTCTGCTTCTTAGGCTACGACTGCCTCTACCGTATAGAGTCAGCCGCTTCCAAGTTGAGCGCCAAAAGCGGAGAAAAACAAAACGCGTTTCTTAACAAATTGCTTCGTGCTTTTTATTTTCGTTGACTTTTTATTGCTGCCGCCGCTGCTGTTGCTATTGTTGTTGGCTTTTTTCTATATTATCCACATTTGGCTTGGCGACTATGCTAAGCAGCGCAGTGTTGGTTGGCCAAAGAGCCAAACTAAAACTATAAAAGTCAATGTCCATTTCGGTGCGAACCGCGGAACTGATTGCCGTCCGACGGCTCCGGCGGCAGGTAAAAGCAAAAACAACAAACGAGCAGCAGCGGTAAATAAATGGCACTGCAGTGCATGCAAATACACGCACACAGGTACACACATTCACACACACTTACACACACACACACACATTCACACACACTTACAAGCAGACATGTCTCAATTTGTGCCACAGAAAGTGCATAGCAACGCCGCTGGCCACTAATGGCGGTCTGGCGTTCGCGCTTTGCAATTCTCCAACGCACACATTTGGCAAGATTCATGACGGCTATCCAATTACAGTTAGACTTTATGGAAATTGCGCGCACCCACACATGCAACCGATCACAAATTGCCCGCTGAATTAAATCATAAACTAATCGTGGCAATATTTGTTGTCGTCGTCGTTGTCGTCGTCGTTGTCGTTATTGTTGCTGTAGCAGTAGCTGTTGCATCTGTCCGTCAGCGACTTACTTGACTTGACGCACACCCACCCACCCGGCGGACTAATGCGTTGCGAAAGCAACCACAACAACATTGCCAACATGATCTGCATACCTTTGGCGTTCGCAACTTTCCCAGCTGCCGAGTCGGCTGCCGCTCGGCTGTGCTAATGAGCCGCCCAGACACAGCTTCCTAGTGCAAATTGCATTGTAAATTAGATAAATGCAAATGTCACAACTAATATTGGCTGCGTGTGCGCGAAAAATGCGCTCTAATTTGCAGTTAGTGAGCGTGAGTGAGCGGGTAGACGGAATTCCATTATTGCGCTACTGTAAGCGGCGCGTTCGATTCGGTTTATGGCAGTTACTATGCGGGGAAAATTGAAATTAATCGCCACAATTATGACAATAAGATATTGGCTATTTTAAGCTCAAAAGCGCAAAGCAATTGATAAGCTGAGCGTGTGATTGAAATAAAGTTCGAATTCAAATGAGCAATTTATGCAACGAAATAGTACGAAAATAGAGCCACTCAGTTGCCAGCCGCTCTACGGAATCTTCGTCATTACTGTTATTAGAAGTTGGAAAAGTCTGAAGGGTTTTGTGATCTTGGTTTCAGTCTACCACTCAATAGTCGTGTTGCTTTTGTAGACGGAATCGCTACTTGGCCGACAGACGCGACAGACGTGTTTTGTGCTATTATGAAAAAAGTCCTAATTGAACATACAGGGTTTTGGGTGGAAAGTAATAGCACTGAGCCGATGTAAAAAAATGTATTGAACCAATCGTTACAATTCTTTAAAAACTTTCAAAATAGGCTCCTTCTGCGTCGATGCAGCGCTGCCAGCGCGATTTCCAAGCATTGAAGGCGTCACGGAAGGCATTCTCTAAAATAGACTTGAGAGCCGAGGTGCATGCTGCTTGGATCCCCTCTGTCGTCTCAAAATGCTTGCCTTTCATTGGACTTTTCAGGCAAGGAAACAAAAACACAGACCGGAGGGACACATCTTGGCTGTAGAGCGGCTGCGGAAGCATTGGGATGCCGCCCTTGGTTAGGTGGCTGTTCACAACAAAAGCGATGTGAGCCAGGGCGTTGTCGTAGTGCAACTTCCAATCGGCTGCGATGTTTTGTTGGACCCGATTGACCCTTCATTTGAGTCACTTGAGGACTTCCACGTAAAACTTGGCGTTGACGGTTTGTCTAGAAGGAACCAATTCATGATGAACGATGCCTTCGATGTCAAAAAAGACAAAGAGCATTGTTTTCACTTTGGTTTTGCTCATTATTCCGGTCTTAATCAGCGGCCTCTTCCCGTCCTTCCAAAAAAGGCCTGGTGCCACCAAAACACACCACTTTTTGCTAAAGCAACATCTGGGTAAACTGTTTGTTCATATCAACTGCCTTTGTTGCAGATTTACTGAGTTTCACACAGAATTTAATCGCCTACCTCTGCTCCTGACTCTCTAGGTGCTCGAGGACAATTGACCAGCCGCTCGTCCGTTAGCTAGGAACGCCCTCTACCGAATCCAGTTTGTGCGCGCCTGCTCCGAAGTACAGTCGCGGCGGAAGAAAATCAGTCCTATTACTTTCCGGACAAACCCTGTTTAGGAGGCTATTTATAAGTTGAATAGCTAAGCTTAGCTCTACCAAACATTTGTTAAAGTTTTTGGATTGATTTGGTCATGCTCATTTTTCCTTCTAAATATTCATACGAAGGGCATAAATCCAGCAATTTTTGAAGAAATAAAAATACCCACCTATTTTTGATTATTTTTCAAACTGCTTGCAAGCTATGTAACTGAAGTCTGTAAGTCGATTAATATTCTTTCCTAGTCGCGCCTAATTAAACCACGTTTGTTTTATCGAGTATCAATTGTGGGAGATCTAGAACTTGGAACTTGCCTTATCTTTTGAATTCAAGAGCTTCTACTGCACGTAGCGCTTCTTCAATACTTTTATTTTTCTTTTCGCCTAATTTTATCTAATTATAATTACCAGTAATTGTCAATATTTCAACGCCTAATTGTTGGCGACCTCTTAAGTACCCCATTTGAAGTAGGTGTCTTTCATAAATGGAATTCCAGCTAAAACACAAATAATAAGCAGCAATTTTCTATACCGAAATGAAGTAGATATGAAAAATCACGCAGCCACTTGATCAACATACGTCAATCATTGTACTCACCGGGTCACAATCCCATTCGTAGTGCCAAACGCACGCACTTAAACGCACGCGGCGCACAAAATTCCTTCAAGTTGTGAAAGAATGTCTTTTTTGTTGGTACTGCTGGCTGAAGAGCTATGAGAAAATGCGAAAGTATTCTCCAACACACGAAGTTATTTAGGTAGCTCCAACGGTTCGGCGCTCAACTCATCCCATACTCGACGTGACGAAATTCGTTGTCTCGTGGCCTACGGCGACACTTGACTTGCCTGCCTGTGCGTTCAATTGTTCACTTGAACTTGAGCTGAGCTGAGCTGGGTGCCGAGCTCTTGATGAATTGTCTCTAAATTTGTAACTCGGACTTGTTGAGTGTTTGCTAATTGTTTGAGTGCCATGAAGCACTGAAGTATCAATCGATGGTTATTATGTATTAATACTAGGAAATCACTTGAGCAGCTAAAAAAGGAGAAAATTAATCTTCCAAGTTTACTCTTTGTTTCAAATATAGCAAAGTTAACTGAGTTTTCAGTTAGTTTGAAACTGGAAACGCGAAGCTGTTCGCTTTGACAATTTAAATGAAAATAATCTATGTACATATGGTAAATGTGAGTATATAAAGGTTGCCAGATATTTCAAATTCAACAAAACACTTGGATTTCGAACTGCTCAATTGATAAGTCTCCTGATATATACATGACGCTACTAGAATTAAATCCATATACGTAATCCTCCATAACTTCAGTATGTTCTGGCCATCAGTCACTAGATCACAAGAGTATGCTCCGGTCTTGAAACCTTCTGTTGGTCGCCACATCTTTTCGTAGAATTTTCTAGCATTACCCCTGTCGGCCAGCTTGTCAAGATCTTCGTACTCATGCATTTCCACATCTCTCGTTTTTTTTCTGCAAATGTATCTCGCTTCCCTCCACAACTCTCGGTATCTATCCCATCCCCCACGTGTTTTGGTCACCCCACTGCACTCCTCATCATACCAGCTGTTCTCTTGCATTTTGCGAAAACCGTTGGGTTCGTTTTCAGCTGTACGTAAGAAGCTTGAAATGCCGCCCCACAGTTCCCTTATATCGAGTTGCTGATGAGTGTTCTCTGAGAGCAGGAGCACAGGTCGAGTAGAAAATCATTCGGCTCTTTGTTGTGATTGCAGCTTCTCGACGTCGTACCTTCCTTGTGTTTGTTGATGTGTGTTTTTTGCTGTAACAAGATAATGGTACGAGTCAATGCTAGGACCTCATAGCGCACGTCTAAAACATTGGAGACTTTCGATCCGGAGACCGCCAGGTAGCTTGATAAATTTTTCTATGCTGGAATCTAGTACTACAGATAACTATATTTCGAGCCCCCGGCGAAGTCGATCAGCCTCAACTCATTTGGGGATGTTCGTGGAGGCTGAATTTAACGACCGTTGTGCCAAAGATACCTTCTTTGCCTACCCTGGCGTTAATGTCGCCGAGTACGATTTTGACATCATGACGCAGGCAGTTCTCTTAGGAACGCTCCAAGCGGTCGTAGAAAAAATCTTTGGTCACACCGTTTTTCTCTTCGGTCGGGTTATGGGCGCAAATTAACGATATGTAGAAGAACTTCGCTTTGATGCGGATTGTGGCTAGACGTTAATCCACCGGAGTGAATGCCAGGACTCTGCGACGGAGTCTCTCTCCCATCACGAATTCCACACCGAATTTGCACTGCTTTGTATGGCCACTGTAGTAGATGCCACAAGGGTCAACTCGTCTCAGTCCTTGTCATGTCTGTAGCACTTCTACGACGCCGGTAATGTCAGCTTTTACTCCGGATTCAGGTACATGCCCGTACATTCCAGGTGCATGCCCTTAAATTGTATTCCTATACCAGTTTGCCGTGGTCGTCATCAAAAGGGGGGTCTCTCATCCGATACTGTTTTGAACTTTTCATTTGGGTGTGTTTTTTTACATGGCGGTTCCCAAACCTTGGGGAGGGACGATTCGTCTTTTCATTTTAGCTCGCGTTCAAACGGATTTTTTTTTTTGCTATCCAGAGGATTCTTGGTATAAGACAGGAAGTCGTGAGCTACTTGAGCCATACACTAAATAAAATAATCGTTTCTGGCCACTCCCAAGTGAATGGCGCTCAGAGAACTTTCCTTATTCGCGTGAACTTCTACACAAATCTCCATCTTCCTACTTACTAACTACTTTGAATAATAAAAACAAATTTTATCAAAGAAAAAAGGGGTTCTATGTTAGCCTACAAACTTTTCAGCCCATATGTTAATGTGGGTCTGGAGTTAAAATTTCTGAAATCGATCCATACCAAAACACCCATATAACCAAAGGAATAATTTCCATCCTACATGGACGATTTGTTGGTTTAAGGGCTTTTTAAAATATTACATAAATAGTTTTCAAAGCTATTTTGAATAGGCTTACCAACTATCTGCAAAAAAAAAGTTAGGGTTACCACCTTCCCATTATACTTTATATAGTAAAAATTATAAAATTACCATTTTCTCTAAAAAAACTTTTTGTAATCCCTTGAGTGTTCGCTTATGCCTCATTTCAGGTCGCTATGGAGTTTTCAAAACAGCAACAACAACAAAACCACAACACACTGAAATGTAATACCTAGATGCTCGCCAGTATTGCTGCAAAACCTGAAACCTTGCTGAAATAAATTAAAAGCAAATCGAAAAAACGAAAATAAAAACAAAAAAAAAAGCAAGCGAATAAAACAACAAAAACAAAAGACACTTGCAATGAACAAGGAAATGCGAAAGAGGCAAAAGCCGCAACGACGGCAATATGCAATTAAAACAGCAACAAAGCGCACAGCACTCGCACTAACTACAACAACAACAACAATAGCAACAACACCAACAGCACCGCCAACCCGTGTGACAGTGAACAACGAATTCGTGCGCACAATGGCAATTGTTGCTGATAGCGCAGATAGCGTTGCTGTTGTTGTTGCCAACGACGAGCAGGCTCAAAGTTGCTGCGCCAACAACGAGCAACGCTGCAACAACTGTCGACAACGGCAACAACAAGAGCGGCAACAGCAACTTCGGCCTACACAGTCCGCTGCACTGTCGCCACAGCAACAACAATCACAACAACAACAGCGCCAGGGATGTGAGCATCATGTACAACGCCATCTGCGGTCATGGCCGGGACAGCGGTCAAAGTTCAGCGCCTGGTTGCTGACAACTGTGTTCATCGTGGCCATTTGCCTGGTGCAGAGCGCGCACACGAATCTCTTGTTTGGTAAGTCGCGGGTGCGGGGAAGGGGTGACGGTTAAAAAAGGGGGAACTTGAGTTCTCATTTAGTTTGGCAATCTCGAGGTGTTGACGTCTTTAATTTATTTGATTTTAATGCTTATTATTTTTATTTTGACTAAGATGTAGTGCTCATAGAACTACAACAACAACACGTGTGGCACATTGATTTACGAGCTACTCGAGCGTTTAACGCACGACCGGCTTGTTAGTTGCCGCTTACTGGTGTTGCTGTTGTTTTTAATGAACAAAGTAACGAACAGGCGAACATTTTGATTAAGTCAAAGGTTTTCATGTTCCAGCATATGTGCATCTTGTCTGTATGTACATTAGGGCGTCGGTTATTTCACCAAGTTGATGTTGGATTTTTTGCAAGCTCCCACTGAAGCTTCAGTTTTTAGTCTAAAAACAATAAAAATCGTTTATACCGAAGCTATAATACCCTTCATAAATAAAGCTTACATACAAGAACTTGATGTTGGCCGTTCAGTTTGTATTGCAGCTATATGTTATAGTGCTTCGATCTGAAAAATTTGTTCAGTATTTGTACTGTGGCTTAACACAATAATACATACCGAATTTCGTGAAGATAACTCGTCCAATAAAAGATTACTCCATACAAGACTTGATTCCGATCGTTTAGTTTATATGACAGCTACAAGCTATAGTGTTCCGATCTGAACAATTTCTTCGGAGATTACATCGTTGCCTTAGAAAATAATCTATACCAAATTTGGTGAAGATACACTGTCAAATGTGAAAGTTTTCCATACAAGAACTTGATTCCGATTGTACAGTTTATATGGCAGCTATATGTTATAGTAATCCGATATCGGTGGTTTCGACAAATGTGTATCTTCTTGGAAAGAAAAGGACTTCTGCAAAATTTCAGAACGATATCTCGAAAACTGAGGGACTAGTTCGCGTATATACAGACGGACTAAATCGACTTATGTCGCTTCATGAAGATCTCTGCGTGCGTTCCAGAGTAAACAGCACTTTAAAAAAACAATAAATGGTTTTTTTCGGCAAAATCAATTTATTTGATTCAAAATAGTCTCCTTCTGCTTAAATACAACTTTTTGCACGGTCCAAAAGCATATCGAACGAGTGTTTTAGCTCGTTGGCCAGTATGGCCGCCAGTATGCCGGTGCAAGCCTTTTGAATTGCCTCTACGTCTGCATAACGCTTTCCTTTCATGAGCAAATGCATTTTTCCGAAAACGAAGAAGTCGCACGGTGCCACATCAGGTGGATACGGGGAGTGGTTAATGGTTAAAATGTAATTTTTGGTCAAATAATTGGTCACAAGCGTCGATCGATGAGACGGATTGTGAGCAATTTTTGGTCGTCAGTCAATTTGTGCGGAACAAACCATGCACTCACCTTTCGTAAGCCCAAATGTTCGGTCGAAATGCGATAAATCGATGTTTTGGAGATGTTCAATTCCATTTCCATGAATTTCAATGATGATTTCGGCTGATTTTTGATGAATTCACGCACAGTTTCGATGGAATTTCCGGTGATCACGGATTTTGATTGGCCTACATGTTGATCGTCATTTATGTCCTCACGACCACTTTGAAAACGTAGAAACCACGCGTGAACTCTGCTACGGGATAGGCAATCATCGCCATAAACTTGTTTCATCAATTGAAAAGTTTCGGTAAAAGTTTTACCAATTTTAAAACAAAATTTAATGTTGGCTCTTTGTTCGAAGCTCATTTTCGCACCGATAACACAAACATACTAACACTTAAAACGCAATAATTTCATTTCCAATCCATGAAATGTCATGAAATTCTCACTTTACAATCGATAACGATAGCAGATTCTAACGCATCAGTCGACATATAGATGGCGCCACCAGACGCTACTTTGGAACGCTTCTTGTATATATTTTTACTCGGATAGCGAATCTGCTCTGCTCGTGAAATCGTCGTCCAAGTAAACAATGCAAATGGTATTTGCCAAATCCATAGCTGGAGCTCTCATGACAATTCGTCCCTATAATTATGTCCGAAAATGTCTTTTATACTCTGGGACTCGTTGGCGCGATTCCAAGTTCTTTTCTACTCGAATCTTTCTTGTATACACCGAGGTTCCGCGGTACCTCACAGTCATCCACTTTTTCATAGTTTTCTATATCTAATTGATTTTTTTTGTGGCGAATCGGCTAGTAAGTTATTCGGCAGCTTCGCATTCCCTTTCTCAACTCTCTTTTCCACTTATAATATTGTAGCGAACTAGCCAAAACATTGTGGTGACGAGATGAGTTTGAAGCCGCGGACTCCATCAAGGATACATACCATAGTCGGTCCAGCTAGTTCGAAGTTCACTAAATATCAAGGACATTAAACGCGTGTACAAATTTGTATTGGTCACTAAGCGTTATGCTAACTTAAAAGATCGACACAGGAATTCTTCTTTTCTATGGCCACATTAAGAACTAAATATAGCAGTCCACGTGCGATCTTTATAGATCAGCCATCTAACCTAACCTAATATAAAGGAGTTGCATTGAAGTCGCAGGTCTCACTTATAGTTCTAATCGCCTAAAATTAATAGTAAGTGCCGAAAAATTTCGAAGCAGTCATTTTGTGAGATTCAGTTGCTCTAAAAATTTATCTCACTTTATCTTCTTCTAAGAATGAAAATGTCAGATGTTAACTTTACGATCTGTTGGATGCCTTGAAAGCCGTTGCTGACAGCTAGCATGCAAACTAATTGTTATTGCTGTAATAGTTATGGCGATTTCAACTGATCCCAGTCGTTTCAGTTTGGTAGATTCCACTAACTTGAGAATTCGATATTCCGCTTTAACTTAGCCAGGGCATTCTCCACCTGGTCTTTCCAACGGAGTAGAACTCTTCATCTTCCTTTACTTCCCCGCACAGGTACTGCGTCGAATACTCTCAGACCTGGAGTATTTCATCCATCCGGACGACATAACCTAGCCATCGTAGCTGCTGTATCTTAATTCGCTGAACTATGTCAATGTCGTCGTATAACTCATACAGTTCATCGTTCCATCGACTGCGATATTTGGCGTTCCCAATGCGCAAAGATCCGTAAATCTTGCGCAAAATCTTTGTCTCAAAAACTCGTTACGTCGACTCATCAGATGTTGTCATCATACATGCCTCTGCACCATATAGAAGGGAATTGTAAAGTTTGGCTTTGTTCGTCGAGAGAGGACTTTACTTCTTAACAAGTAGTTCCAGTAAAATAATCACGGTAATCCAGTTCCATGCCATCAATATCCATAGACCACGCGTTTTTATTCAATTTAAGCAACGTAAATTTAGTTATCACAGTTTGGTAGCACTGGTTCTTGACAGGGACTTCTCGAATAGTGCTGTCAGTGTCAAATATGTCAAATAAGTTCAGTAAGTCCAAGTATTTTGAGTATATAATATAGTTTCTGAAGGCGATCCACTTACTTAAATGTTCATTGTCCACGCATTGCCAATTCCAAGTCGTTCGTGTGATAATATGTCTCGAGAAGTTGCTGATTTTCAATTTCAAAGATTAAATTTGTGTCTTTTACCGTAACGAAACCGAGAAAATTTGAATTTGGTTGTAGTTTTTTATCCTTTGCTTCTCTTTCTCACTCTCCATCTATAAGTTTTTAAATATTCCAGTATAATTGCAGAAAATATATATAAAGACCTCTCGTAAACTTCTTCAGACTTGTAACGATGAAGTGATTCCGAGTTTCTTCAACACTTGGTCCGTTTATCATAAAAGCTTTTTACAATGACAAGGTTCTTAAAACCCTTTTCGGTTACATCGTTGCTATAGGCATCTAGCAGTATTTGGAGGTGTGTTATCATCTCCATCTCCATCTCCAATATTTCTTATTTTCAATATTTCTCTTCTCTCTCTCCCTCTTTATCTTCTTCTTTTATCTGCTCTTTCTCTCTCAATCACTTTCTATCTATCTATAATCTTAAACCTTAACATCTCCTCATATGTTATAGTTTGGGGGTATCAAATTTAATTCCGAATCAATACCATTCATTTTAGTAGTCGTGTAGTCCCTCACCTTAGCCCACCTTTCCTCCTAACAGTCATGTAACATACATATATGTATATTGCATATATGTATATAACATATGTATATATGAAAATTTCTATTTTGTAACAAAAAGTTTAGCAATAAAATTGGGCTACCTATTAGCTTGTAACCGCAAAACCCCAAAATACGAGTATATGTGCGCGCTGCGGCCGCGCCAAGCCAGCTACCAAGTGACCGAGCCCTCTAACACCCATCTACCAGCTTATCGACTACTTGCCTGATGAATCCCAAGAAATTCTCATTCGTCGCTGTGAGACATTTTACGATCACATTTTCATAAACAAACAATTCATTAGGCGAAAGTGGTGCACATTTAACGATGTCTGTTTCGGATATTAAAGTGAGAGTAGACATTTATATGCGTGCTGCTCTTCGTCACCCAAAAACCCGCTCTACGCACCTGTCCACTAGCTATCGAGCTACTAACACTTAGTTTTTTAGCGCTTTTTAAGTGTCGACTGGCACCGTCATCGATCAATCGATGGCACGTGTACCATTCGAGCGAGTCAGTAGGCGAACGGCGACACCAAGTCAGCGGTCGTAAAAAAGCCAAATAACCCAAAATATGTCAGTTTGCATTAAGTTCGTGGTTTTCTTTCTGCGCTGCTGAGAAACATTTAAATTAATTACCTATAAATGTACCAGTTTATATTGTGGTAATTGTCGAAGTTTACAGGAATGCGGTCGAATAGTGGCGGAAGGTTTGGCCCTGTCAAGCTGTAAAATATATTGGGTTGTTCAGAAACTAGTTATCTCTAGTGACGCGTTCAATCTGGAATCGTTCTTACAGAAAATGCACATCGGCGACATTAAATGTACGGACTTAATTAACAATACCACTTACAAGCTGGAACCAAAGGTCGTTCCCATTAACATCCTCCAATTCCGGTATGAAAAAGTCATTAGTCATGGCTTTATATCGTTCCCATTGACGGTTTCATTTTCAAAGAAATATAGATCACACCAAACAATGATTTTCTACGCATTCAACCAAAAGTGAGCTTCATCACTGAACAAAAATTTGTTTGTGAAAATCCGGAACTTTTACCATCTCAAAAAGAGGGAGATTCACTGAACGTGCGACGCGCTTGATGATCTTGTCGCTTCAATTTCTACACGGTTTAGATTTTATAAGCCCGTAAAACAAGATTTTTCTGCAAAATCGTCCACAAAGCGGATAGGCACAGCTCCAATTTTTGCCCGTGATGGCGGAGTTAATGACATGAAGGTACCATAAAATTGATTAAACAGCTGGGGATAGTTCAGTGTAGTGACTGCTCTCTATCAGATAGAGACTTCAGTGAATCACAAAATCATGGGAGGTCATAACCGTTCTTAAGATCTATACGGTTCGGTACTTTTGCACGGTTTGCACGGCGGTTCTTACCGCCGACAAAGGTTAACTTCACAGAGCTTACAAAGCACCAAACGTCGAAACAAATTTAAGTTTGGACTAAATTCAAGTTCTACCAGCAGTAAGCCAGCCCATTCTATATACATATTTGGGACCGGATGAGATCTTGCCTAAATGAGATAGAAGATCTTTTAGCTGAAGCTGGAGCGTAATCTAATATAGAAATTACAATGGTGCTGAAGTTTCAACTCTTAATTGTGGAGGAATTTTGATTGGCAATAGGGTGAAAGTTGTTGCATTATTTTGTATTTCTGAATTTCTAAGGGCAATCTGATATTAAAAAAGCTTTGAACTATGTACAGACGAAACCTGTTACAGTATCCAATGAGAGTCTTCTTGAGCCGCACCAATATGTTCTGGATGCAGTGAAACGCAGATGGGGAAGCTACAGACATATCAGAAAACTGCACTCCGGACTACAACGGGATGTCTCTCATCGAACATCTTCACAGTGATTCCCGCATGCTCCCACTTAAGGAGCACAGTGAACACCTCTCAAAACAGTTTCTGCTGGTGTAATTTCGTAGAAATCATCCGTGCAGTCTCCAGCTTGTAGCGGAACCGCCTCCTTGGAGCATCCAGAGGTCCCTCCTCAACTACCTCGACGACATAAAACCATACGCCGACAAGAGTTCGGACGCAACAAACTTTAGACATGAGCTGAACGTCATTCACAGTGGAGCCATAAACACCTTCACCGACTCTCTCTCAATGAATGGCGTACTTGGAGTCAAGCCACCGCTCATTGCAGACGGCGAGCTAGGGTTGCTACGAGAATGACCCTTGCGCAGCTTCGTTCTGGATACTGTAGCAGGTTAGACTCCTACTTATCCAGAATCGTCCCCGACATATCAACACCACATGTCCACCGTGCGACGTGTCTTTTTTGCATGCCCAGCTAACTGACACCCCTCTCACTATGGTCCGACTCGTCGTTTCCTGAGCCTACCGTTGGATGACCTCGTTGACAACTTATCCGAACCTTATTATCTTAACAGTGACAAGTTAACGGTTACAACGGAGTCTTTTTGATGTATTCAAAATAGATATTATGCAATAGATCTGTGAACTTTTGGAATCTGTGAGCTTTTGGAGCGGTGAAGATCGCATAAAATGTCGAAAGTAGTATGTGCATATGGAGGAGGGCACTTCTCTTCCGAGAGTTTTTAATGCCGTAACATTTGAGACCTCATCTGTGGTCGAAAGATGAAGTGATGTTGAACTTCTGTATGTAATTGCTTAACTAAGATATTGCATTTTCTGAAAACTTTCTAAAAAAGAAAAAATAATAACAATGATGAAAGAGATTAAAGCATAATTATTTTAAACGAACATCAAACTCATCTTAACAACCTAACTATATCAACTAAAATATTTACACATCTAGAGATATTTATAATTTTAAATATTTATGTAGAGTACAGTGTTTTGTTTGTATGTATGTTCGTCTATACTTATCATGTTTGTTGAGGCGCCACAAATATTTAAGCAAACAGATTTGTATAAGCTCAGTTATGAAGATGCCAGCATATGGACACACTACATAACTAGACATACCTACTCATTTACATACACCATACATACATAGATATGTGTATACGTTTTGAGTAGACAGTTGCCATCATAAACACAGTGACGTTGCTTATCTCCACTGTTTAGAATTCTGACAGGTGTGACATGTAGTTCCGTGAAACGAAACTGTTAAGACTAGATTAGCACCCCAATCTGTGGAGATTAAGCAACAAAAAAAAACTCGAAAAAACCAGACAACAACAAATACTCATAGCAATAAATGAAGAATGTAGAAGAGAACAAACACCTCTGGTTATTAGGGTATACAACTAAATAGATTTATGTAAATGAATTTGCCGAGTAAATAAATATATTTACATATAAAATTGGTATGTGTGTCAGTAAATATGTAAGTAAGACGAATTTTGTACTGTAATTTGGTTGCCAGAGTAGCTCTGCTTCTTATTTGTACATGATTTTCCAAATAGCGCGTCAAGCTCGTTGCTTCACTACCGAAGTTGAAGAAAAAGTTCCAAGAAGATCAGCCAGTAACCCAGAGCTTTCCTATCCAATTGGACAGTATTAACAATTAGACAATATGACAACATGACCTTTGACTACGGGAAATACCGAAAACGTCTAGCTGCCGCCAACAGCTCAGAAGGAGAGACGTTGCCAAAAATTCTAAATTTCCAAACAGATCACCCAGTAACCCAGAGCTTTCGAAACCAATTGGATAATATGACCTTTGATTAAGAGAAATGCCAAAAAGTCTAGCTGCCGTTGACGGCTCAGCAGGAGAGACAGAGATAACTCTTCAACCTGATTAAAAAGTGGACGCCATCTTGTGCGAACACGCTAACTTCGACTGTAGTCGTTAGGACCAAACTCGCTACAGAACCAGAGACTACAATGATATGAGTAAGAGTAGTATGAGTTGTACTCATGTCAGGAATTTGTTCGCATTTCATTATTGCAGAATGCAAAAAGTTTAACTTCTCGAAAGTTAAACATTCTGGCCGATTTCGCTTATGCAGATCGTCGCCAGAATTGTCTTGACGGGATGGCTCTCGGTGCAATCTTTTATTGAGAATGTAAACCTATAATAGTATTAGTAGTATCAGTAGACGATTACGCATTGAATAGTTTATAAAATATTGTTTTAAACTGCTGAGCCGATTTGGTTTTCTTCAGCTACAGAACCAAGCTCCGCTCAAATTGCTAAAAGGTCAACTCTATGGGAGTTCAGATAGGCTTAAAAATACGTAAAATGTTTGGAAAATGCTGCCAAGTTACCTTTGGCCGGTTAAAATATCGAGCCCATTTCGATTACCTAGACCAGAACTCGTGGGTATGGTCTTGACGACGCTATTCTCGGTTGTTTTGTACACTTTAATCGTCAAAATTTTAACCAACAATCCAATATTAGACGATCACACTATATTCCACCACAAACGACGGTTTATATTATTTTAGAACAAGAAGAAACGTTAAATTCGGATATACCGGGATAAAAGGACGTTGTCAAAATATTGGAAAAACTGAAAGACTAGTTCGCGTATACACAGACAGGGAGATATGGCAAAATTGACGCAACTCGTCAGGCTAATTATCTCTTTTAGGCTTTACAGATATCGTGCCAAGCTTAGTATATCCTGTTCAGGGTATAATTGCAGGCAAGGAGACATTCAGTTCTGCTGACTTTCGTTGTGAGAACTACAGACACCATATGGTTTTTATATGATGTGATTATCACAAAAAAAGTAGTCGTCGCATTATTGTCCGGGAGTCTTGAACTAGAAAACGCCAGACTATATATAATGTCTAGAAATATGAAGTTTCATAGGCGACCGAACCACTAAAGTTTCCTCAAAAGCTTCAAAGTCATAAAACCAGTACTGTACTTCCAGTTTCTAGTCTGTACAATAAGATTTATGCCCGGGGAACCTTCGCGCTTTGGAAACTTATCCAACACAAGTTTTAAAACGATTAGCTTTATCCATGAAAGATTTTATTTTGGGGAAATCGCCAATCTTCTGTTATTGTAAAATTCTGGTCCAGTAAGACTTTCAGCTTCTGTAGAAGTTTTCCAAACATAACCTCAAAAACCAAAAAAAAATTATACCATGAACTATTTAAGTTGAAACTTTTTTCCGGTCTCTCTAGACGTCTAAAATCAGAGATGGACAGATTTAGGCCCATATTATTTATTGATTTCTAAAGTCTTGTGATAAAGATCCGAATGTTAAAAAACTGTTAGGCGACTTATCGAGATCCTTCTAAGGATTGACATTTTAACCTAATAACCTGTCGATGTTTCAACAAGACTTAGGAAAGTTGGCAAATTCGATGTAATTAGTTGTCACCAATAGCAGTCTCTCATTCGAGGCTAATTTCTTTTCTTCACTGGTTATGTGTTTTACGTGGCGAGTCCCAAACCCAGCGCACAACTCTGGGGAGGGGCTGTTGCGCCTTCTCCCTTTAACTCGCCTTCAAACGGAGGTTTTTTGGCTACCGGACCAGAAGTCGTGAGCTGCTTGAGCCGTATTTAAAAGAATCGTTTCGGGCCACTCCAAGTGAATGGCGCTCAGAGAACTTTCCTCACTTGCGCGAACTTCTACACATGACTCCATCCTCCATTTAATACAGTGGCTATATAAAGCAGCGCAAATTCGGTGTAGGACTCGTGCTGGGAGAGAGACTCAATCGCCGAGTCCTGGCATTCATGCCGGCGGAGGAACGTCTAGCCAAAAGCCGACTCAAAACGAAATTCTTTCTGCGGAAGATTTGTGGTCCTTTTTCCCATTGACATAGTTCAGCGAATTAAGAGAATTCGATGTAGTTCCCTCCGGGGGAAGCAGAGGAAGAGAAAGATCTCCACTCCGTTGGAGAGATCAGGTGTCTACGCCAGTAAAGAAGAAAAATAATAGCAGTGCAGAATATATTCTTCAAACATAAGACTGCTCAGAGTCTGTAAATGCTTTTCAAAGATAACCTTAAAAAAGTCTTAATCACTTTTCGAATATCAACAGTCTTCTCTTGGCTCTGTAACTGTCCATACCTGTTGTAGCTTGAGTACTGCCCATTTGATTTTTACATAACCTCACTAAACTGCTTGCCAACTTATCTTCTGAGTTTAAACATTTATCGATTTAATTGCTTCACAAGCAAGCCCTTAAGTATCTAAAAGTCACGCACGAATCGCATTCTATGGCTTTTGGCAAAGAACAGGGCACCAAAGTTTTTGATTAAAAAACTGTAACTGCAAAACGGAAAACGAGAGACGAAAATTGCAAACAAATGAATGACAAAATGATTATTGTTGCTTTTGTTATTGCAATTCTGTTGGCTATCATTTGTTTTCCATTACCGGTAAACAGACACACACACACATACACTTTTCCACGGCGGCTGCGTGCTGCCGCGTCGCTACGAAGTCCTAAATCACGCACTTGGCTCTTTCTGAGAATCACCAAAACCGAGAGCCATAGAGACGAAGCGCCGTAGAGCCAAAGCAGCACTTGTGAACCGTTGCATGTCTTGATTATGCTGGCCTGCATCCGCTGACACAACAGACAACGGTTATAGTACCAATGTAGCCCTTCTTCACTGGCTCGCTTGTACACTTGTGTTGCTGTTGTTGTTGTAAAGGTTTTGTTGCACCGTGTCCGTCTGGCCGATGGAGTGCGATAAGCGGCAGCGCGGCGTGTAGTCGGCGGCCAGCAGCAGGCAGCCAAGAATGTCGGACAATGCTATGCATGCTGCTGCCCCTTCTTCTTCTGCTTCTCCTTCATCTTCTTTTCACCGCTTCTTGCCAGCTTCTCTGGCTTCTTTTTGCCGTGTGTCATGTGGCGTGTCGAGTTTTTACTTTTCGCCATTGGCATTGCCGTGTCGTCGATTGCCGTCCTTTGCCTTTGCCCTCGCTGCTGTTATTTTATCGTATCTGCTGTTGTTTTTGTTGCCGCTTTCGTTGGCTTTTGTTGTGTCATGTTTTTGTTGGCAACATCATTCGGTAATTACGGTGCTTCTTGGCTGGCGCTAGCACTTTTTCTGATGTTTTCATTCACTTTGTACGATTGGATAACTCGGCGGCGGCCTCAATGGTACAAAATACCTACCACACAGCAGCATAAAAAGTTACAGACGGTCTTCGTATTAATAGAAACAGTATGCGGCATATTGTAAATTAGCGGTTGAAGCAAATCGATAAGCTATGAGACTTTAACAAATCCAAATCAATGATAAGTTACTGCGCTAAAGCAATGGTACGGTGCATCTTTCCGAATAAAGAGAATTAAAAGTGCTTTCTGCCTGTTACTGGAGTTATCCCATGCGATCGAGGATGTGCAACACGGTAGATCGGAAATATAGAAAATTCCTATTGGCGCTTCTTGCAAGAGACTGTAGGAACAAGATCGTAATACTAACTGACGACACACGCGCGCAGAAAAGGACTGACAGATTGAGAAGACTGCAGGAAATGTCCAGAGCAAGGCGCCTGGAAAACAATGGTGCATCTCTTGTGCACTTGTCTCGCATTGGCAAGACTACGCTTTAAGCATTTGGGGTCCACACGGTTTGATACACTGGAGGAAGTATCGATAGTGAGCCCACAGAGTCTGTTAAAATTCGAGTCAAGCGCAGGCATCCTAAAGGATGACTATTCTTCATGGACCTAGTGACTGAACTCCATCTAGTATCGCAAACGACCAAAACTGGGCTATGCGTGGCTCATTGACCTGATAGACTAACCTAACCTATCCTCGATAGCTTATTTTCCTCCAGGCCCTTCAAATTTCAGTGGCTTTTATAAATAAGTCAACATTTATATATGTTTCAATATTATTTGCATTCACCAAATAAATCCAGCCAAACGTCCGAAGTATTGGGTCTAAAATTATATACAAGCGGTTGTTTTTTTCTATTGTGAATCGTATTCTAGTGAGAGTTTTCTGGAACGACTGGAAAAATAGTAGTCAGAAGGGGCAAGATGTGTGCTATAACATGAGTTAGGCAAAACTTCTCATCCTCTGCATTCCAAATAGTTTTTTAACGATCATACGAAATGACGCCGAACGTTGTCAAAATGGAAAATTATTTTCTCGTATCTAGTCGCAAATTCCGGGCGTTCTTCAGCAACAATTCGCTTTAATTGGAAGAGTAGTTATCTATAGCGTTATAGCATTGACAGACGGCAGCGTTAAACCAGATTAATTGCATTTTTCGAGATTAATTCAGGAGTTACCACAGCTAACTCCGTTGCTGAATCCAAAAATAACTCTCAAAATTTTAGGGAGTTTGTGAGATTTTCGTTGGCAACATTGTTAAAAATGGCCAATTTTCATCTATTGTGAATGAAATACAAGCAACCCTCAAATTCTCAATATAATATCAATAAAACTTCTATGTTATGATGCAGTTTCAAAAATAATGTGTTGATATGCTTTTGTAATAAAAAATGGTTTGGTAAAAATTGGTCGGCTAACAACCGTAATGTTTATCTTCTTTCAATATTCATTGAAAATATGTATTATAAAAAGGACAATGAGCTGTTTATGAGAGTTTCAAACTCGCATAGCTGCCGTCTGTCACCTACAAATTTGGATCTGATTAAGTGCGCAGTTAATCCGGATTAACGCTGCCGTCTGTCAAGGCTATTACTCATTAATGGTTTCACCCTGCTTTCGAAGCTCATAATACAGCACGCTCTTCTGATCCCACCAAATATAGATCTTGGAGTCATAGCTATTCGGCTTTGCTGTTGATTTGGCTGGCTGGCCAGGTTTCATATATGGTATTTTGTGTTTAGAGATGTCGGAATGGATACATTTTTCATTTTTTCATCACCACTCACAATCAGATGCAAAAACGACTTCCTTTTGTAGCGTTCAAGTAGCACGTCTGCCATGCAAAATCGTCTTTCAAAGTCTCTTTGCTTCAACGCATATGACAACCAATTTCCTTGCATTTGTAAGCATTCGGTTGCTGTACAACTTTTTTAATGACTGCTGGAGAGACTACTAAGGATTATTCGAGTTCTTCATGTGTTTGAAAATAATTTCAATCGTGTTAGGCTTCCAGTGCCTCATCAAACTTGTTTTGTCCTCGCCTTCATCTTCCAAGACAAATTTACCATTTCTAATTCGTGCAGATCTCTTTTGGGACGTTTGCTGAGCTAAAGAATAAACTTCGAACCAAATACATATGTTGACTTTAGGCGGAGGTTTTCTTCATATGGAAATAAAGAAGAATAGCTCAAAAAAATAGAACAAAGTCACTAAATTTTTTCGAAAAATGGCGTCGCCTTAACGTTTGGGAAACAATGCTTTCCGATTATCAGGATGCCATGAAACATATTATTACTGGCGATGAGTCTTGCATCTATTCTTACCACCCGGAAAGAGACGATCAATCCGCCAAAGATCTAGGCAAAGATTAGTCGGAGCCGGAAAAACCACTTCAAACCAGATCAAAAATTGAGGTTATGTTGACATTTTTCTTCCATTATCGAGTTGTGGTGCTCTCCGTATTCCTTCCGACCGGCCAAATTGTCAACAAGGCGTACCATTCCTGATTTACCTCCGTCTGACTTTTGGCTAGTCAGCAAACTCAAAAGACCTCTCCGGGGAAACCTTTTTGAATCAGTTGAAGTCATTACACGTGAATCGCTACGTGTATTGAAGGCTATTTCGGAAATCGACTTTAACAACTGTTTCGAGGATTGGAAAAAACAGTGACACAAGTGCATTGGGGCCAAGGGGTATTACTGTGTGGGGGACGACATAAATTTGGAAGAATAAATTAAGAATTTGAAAATTATTAACAAAGTCTTACTATTTTTTTGTATAGTAATGTATATAAAAAACCAGCGAGACAAGCTGAGTTGTCTTTTTTATTTGACAAAAATCAATTATTATTCACGGCAACGCTACAATCTATACTATAGCATATAGCTGTCATACAAACTAATCGATCAAAATCAAGAAATGTGAAATGAAATGTGTTCTTTTTATCTCAAAGGCGTTCTTAACTGTACAACTGGGATCCTTCGTAATCCTTTCCTCATTACTTAGCCTAACCTAACCTACATATATGTAGATCAGTACAAGTTCTAGACTATAACATATTTTTGAGCTTGATATCAGTTTCAAAAATCGTATATCACAAAGCACTACACGATTTTGGATTGAAGATATTGGCAAAATACAGTCAGTTCCTCATTTTAGGCGTAGAGCCTATTTGTCATATAATTTCACTAGCTTATTTGATATTACAATAAATTGTGTAAAGGTATCGAAAACCTCCTTCGCACCCAGCAAGCTCCTGGATTTGTTCAGAGTGCTACACATTTGTGACCATATTTAATATAGGAGAGGGCACAATAGACCATAGGTCGTGGTGGAAAACCTCAATTAATTTCTATAATCTATCTATCTATCGAAACTAAACAAGTATTTCAAATCTTCCAGGATATGAAACCAATTTTTTCGAAATCTTTTCCAACCCATTTACGTCGTGACCATACAAAACTTAATTTATTGCAGAACCTTTTATCACTTAGAATTTGGGAAAGTTTTTTTTATACGGTTTTGCTCTAAACTTAACCCTTTTCCACTTGTTTCTTGTTATTTTCCTTATTCACTTGTCTGCAACTGTAGAAATTCAGCATTGTCTCGTCTCTCCTGGATGCAGTGCAAATGCCGGCCACATTGACCCTTCAAAAGTGCAGCCAGGAATACGAAGGCATGAAGGCGTGCGCTTGTAGTACAAAGCCTGTTACAGCGCCAGCGCCACTGCCATGCAGGTGGTCTCACCTCACCTAGTGGTCGGTGCGCGTACCTTTTACTACCTTCTGCCGGTACTCCTACTCGCTGCAGACATTTCCACGGCTACTACTTAAAAATATTTGGAGTTTGTTTTAGTTGTTGTTAGTAGCTATTGTTATTGTATTTGCTGTTGCTGTTGCTGTTTTTGATTAACATTTTTGTTGTTGGTGTTGTTGTTTTTGCTACATTTCAGAGGCATTGTTTCGACTCGGTTGCTGGATTTTAAGAATGGCCAGTGAAAAAGGCAAACGGCGAGGCGGCGCGTTTAAGAATGCAGATATTCGAATAAAGATGAATGTACATACATATGTATGTATGCATGTATGTGTGTGTTTGTTTGTGTCTTTCTTGTGGACCACTAAATATGTTAGCGCCGCTAACAACAACACAATGCAACTTAACAACGTATTTGCAGCACTTAAAGTACAATCAGTATAAAATGTAGGGAAACAACAACAAATCACTTGCTACACACATACAATACATACAAACGTGAGTATACATATGCATGTGTATATGTATTTGTATGCGTGCAACAAGGTATTGTGTGCATTAATGAGCTCAAGTGGCCGAAACGTCGAACAACTTGCTGCCCAACATTGCAGCAACCATTGTTTTGTTGTATGTAATTGTTGTTGTTGTTGTTGTTGTTGCTGTTGACGATCCATGTTTTTGGCTGCTGTGCAGGAGTTCGTTTGTTATACACCTATTTGATGATGTAGCATTTCCGCTTTTACTTAAGCCTTAAGTGTGTTGATAAGCGCTATTGTTTACACACACACACAGACTCGCTTAAACACACACACATGTGCATGTGAAAACCTTTTGTGCCTCGCTTTTGCTGCTGTGCTGAAAGATTTGTCCGATCAATTTGCCTTACAGGTAGATATTAGCCATTAGAAGTGTGTTCTTGGTACCTCATAAATAATATGATCGTTTGACTCATGCGCTTGGGCGTATATATATACATGTATGTATGTATGTATGTATGTGTATGTTTATAAAAAAATATATGTATTTGAGTGTGTCATGTCTTAAGCGCCAGCATAAATAAGAAAAACAAATAAGGTAGAGGCAAATTTGGTTGTTGGAAATGCATATAAAGGGTGATCCATTTCAAGGTTCCCTTTTTTTAAGGAAAAACACAGAAACTTTAAATTTAATGAAGAATGCATATTATCATTCGAAAGGACATTCTTTGGCATTTATTTTTTGAAAATTAACTCTTTGAAATGTTGGCCACTGCTACGTCTCAGATGGTCCTTCTGTTTAGACCCATTTTCGATGAGCATTTCGATTGGTAACTGGCGAATAACACGCGTGATATTTTGTTCCAAGACCTGAATCGAAGCGGTATTGTTCGCTTAGACGTTAGACTTTACATATCCCCACAGGAAAAAGTCTAACGGTGTAAAATCACACCAATCGACCGACTCAAAATGTGGAATCATCTGCTCACCGAAGTGTTCTCTCAATAAATCCATTGATTGATGCGATGTGTGGGAAGTGGCGTCGTCTTGTTGAAACCAAATGTCGCGGAGATCACGAGCTTCAATTTCACGGATCATATAGTCGGTTATCACAGCGCTATAACGGTTGTCATTGACGCTTACGTTCTCACCGGCCGCTGAAGCGTTAATTCCATCGGCGCACAAACCACATTAAACCGTTGCAGCTCTTGAATCTCTTCAGGTTGCTCTTCATCCCAAATGCGACAATTTTGCTTGCTTACCTACAATTTGAGCCAGAAATGGTCCTCATCGCTGAACAAAAGTTGGCTCGAAAACGTCGGATCTTCTTGGATATTTTCATGAGCCCATAGAGCGAGCGATGTCGCTTAGGAAGGTCGGACTTCTTTAGTTCTTGCACAAGCTGTATTTTTTACGCTTTCAATTTAAGATCTCGATGTAAATCGTTCCATACGTCAGTCCGAGTTATTGCAAACGGTGCTACGATGGCGTAGCCGGAAGCCTTGCCCTTAAGATGGGATGTTTTTCCTGTCGAACACTACCTGCCTGGCTCCGCGGTATACTGCCTCAACCTTGGCTGTTACAACCATAAAAAGCTGTACCGATCGCTCGTCATTACAGGCTATCATCTTGATTTGGCACTGGTACCATCCGGTATCTGCGCATGACGGTGTCAGACCCAAAGTAAAAAAGTTGCTTAAAAGTACTTCCAGCGATGTGTTTGTCAACACAGCTTGCACTCATTTCCATTCGGCTTTCTTCTTCGGGAACATACCAATGATAATGCGGCTCCGGGTCACATTTGTAAACGCTTTCGTCTTTGTCTTCGGTTCAAATTTAAAATTGTATAGATGTAAGCTCCTCATTTGTTGGTGTTCGGAACCACCTCAGCAAGTAGGCAGTCGATACTTCTCTGCATACCATGCCTTCGCTGAGCCACCGACCTTACAAATTGGTCATTGCCTGACAGACGCACTACTAGTGGCAACACTTTTGATATCCCCATCGCCTTCCTGCTTAGCAGCCATATTTTGGCTAGAGGTTGGTTTGGTTACGTCTTGCAACTGGTTCCCAACAGCTGCAAAGGGTCGAATTGTTGCTAGTCCGTCCCTTCGTCTTGATACTGTGGTATCTCGGAAACGATTTAGCATGGGAATTTTTGTCAATTGAAGTTAGATTTCTATATGTTAATGAATATATGTTTGGCAGTTGTTTGTTTACTACTCGAAATCAACGAAAAAGCTGAACAATGAGTTTGTTTGAAATTTTAACATCAGTTTCGCTAGCTGATGAGCAGCGCGATCTACATCCTGCGCCATAATGCACGAAGATTGGGGAAGTTTTGGATCGTTTGCATCTTAAGCAAATTAAGGTGTCCCCTTGATAACATCGAGAAAATATAAAGAAACAGTGTGTTAGAGTGATAGCAGAGGATCTCAACATAAACGTATTTTGTTAGAGTTTTGATAAAAAGCTTCAATGCACAACTTAGCTAAGGACTCTACATTCTTCAAACTCACCACTACTTGTACCGAGACGTGAATTTATGATTATAACGAAGAAAGTGTTCAATAATCTAGTGAATGGCACTCCAAAAATGAGTCGACTCCGAAAAAAACTAAATTCGTTGAAGGTACCAAAGGCCTTCCCGAGGCTTAAAGCCAAAGAAAAAAAATGGCGTAAGCGTAGCCGTGCCTGTATTCACACAAAATGTATTCGTATGAAAATTTTTGAAAATGTTAATTATATTTTTAGTCCTGATCAAATATCCGGTATACAATTTAAAGTCAATCAGATTGGTCGAGATCCTCACTGCTCTAACGACAGTCGGTTCTATATTATCGAAATGGACCCGAATTTTTAACCGGCCAAGCACTGTCAACTCGACATCATGACTTCAAATTATATGGGTAACGTTTTATACCGCTACAACAACAACATTTTGTTAAACGGCGGATTTGAACGGATTGTTTAAGGACTGTTAACTCGACAATACCAGCTAACTAAGTCCTAAGTTTTTCTTCGATAGCTTCGATGGTATTATATATTGCCTTGACAAATAAACTCATGAAGTCCAAATCCTCTCTGTGAGTTTACGATGTCGTCATTTAAGCTCGAAAGCTTTGGGATCATTATAAATCCAGTTCTCGCGTTCGCTCTTTTAAGCTAACAAAGGGTTTTAGTACCAATATTGCCGCGCGGTATTCATACACTTGGTCACAGCAGTCATCTGAGATTATAGAAATATATTTCAAATAAATTTTCCATTATTTTTAGATGACTGATTTTTCTTTAACTTCCTCACATTCGCTCAGAGAACTTACAATATGTTTCTTTCTTTCGCAGGCAATTTGTTATCGTGTTCCAATGAAGGTGAAGTGGTGCAAATTACGGAACTGAAAATAACTTCAAAATGTTATCAGTGTACCTGCAAGGTGAGTTCAAATGCATGCAATAAAATTTTCGATATGTTTAATAAAGAATGATCCCTTTCGAGATTCCCTACTTAAAAAAAGGCACAAAAACTTCAAATTTACTGCGGAATGTTCATTATTATTCGAAAAAACATTCTTTGGCATTTGTTTTTTGAATATTATATCTTTTAAAAGTTGGGCACGGCTACGTCTCTGATGGACCAATCCGTTGAGTCCAATTTTCGTTGACTAGTTCGAGCATTTCGACTGGTGGTGATGCTTTTCTTCAAGGCCTGAATCAAAGCGGGATTGTCATCTATGCGGTCGTTACGTTCTCACCGGCATCATTTTTGAAGAATTTTATAGAGCGATGATTCCACTGGCCCACAAGCCTGACCAAACCATTGTTTTTCCTGAATGAAATGACAGATTTTGAATCTCTTCAGGTTCGTCTTCGCCCTAAATGCGGCAATTTTGCTTGTTTACCTACCACTTGAGCTAAAAGTGGACCGCATTGCTCAACAAAATTTGGTTTGAAAACTCTGGATCTTCTTGGTACTTTTCAAGAGCCCTTGGAGCGAAGCGATGTCGTTAGAAAAGATCGAGTTCAGTTTTTATATTGAAATTTTAGCAAATTTTGTGACATTTTTTTATCCCATGTTACCAGCTGATGATTAGAATACTTATAAACGAAGTGACGTTCCAAAAAATTGTGGTTGTGATTCTGAGAGATTAGTTCACTCAAATTTCGTGGCAAACTTAATACACTCCATTGAGGGCATAAAAATACCACAAATTCCGCCAATATCTTAGATTTGTATGTGCTTCAGGTCATTCTTAGGCTTGCTGGCGCTTAACCTTGATGGCAACCAGTATAAAAGTAAATCCTTCAGTTCATTATTGCATCGGTAAAAGCAGTGATTATTCAAAAGCTCTCTCTCCCTCTTGGCATTTCATAAGTATAGAGTTGTGCTTCATAATCAGTTTGCGAGACATGGTCCAAGACAGATGCCTTTCATAGCTGCAACTACTAGACTTAACAAAGGAACTTCATAGTGGTCCGAAAAAGTTCATACAACCAGCTCGTTCTCACGCCACAAATTTGTGAGCTGTTTGTCAACTTAAGAAAAATTAATTGTATAAGTGCAAAGCATGTCCTTAAGTTTATTGCAATCATAACATAGAAACAAATCATGTTGCTATGCGCACAAAGCATTCACACACACACATTCACATTGGAAGTATTATGCAAGAAGAACTGCGTTCAAATAAGTACTCAACTATAATCTTGAGCAATCGCAAAAGGAAACGAGTATGCATCTATTATTATAGCACAATAGAGGGTGCGCAGTTAGGAATGCTTAGTAAATTATAGATTCCAAGTGCAGCCAGGTCCTTTGGCACCTGGTATGTCCAACAGCGTCGAAGTTTTCCTCTTCCTCTGCTTCCCCAGGCGGGTACTGCATCGAACACTCTCGGAGCCGGAGTGGTTTCATCCATTCTGTCGGCCGAATTAATTCGCTGAACTAAATCAATGTCGTCGTATATCTCGTACAGCTCTTCGTTCCATCGACTGCGCCATTTTTAAAGATAGTCGGGATCATTCGCCATTGCCAATGCACAAGGGACCCAAAGGACCATAAATCTTACCCGAAACCCTTCTCTCGAAAACTCGTAACGCCGACTCATCAGATGTGTCATCGTCCATGCCTCTGCACCATATAGCTGGATCGAAATGATGAGTGACTTGTAGAGTTTGGTCTATGTTCGTCGAGAGAGGACTTTACCTCTCAATTACCTACTCAGTCCGAGGTAGCCCCCTCGTTGGCAAAGTATCACATATCCCATGATCCCGACTGTCTTTAAAAATGATTAATGCAAACTAAGGGCTTGGTTGTAAATACAGAAGAGAGAAGTTCTGAGTCGGTGTTAGATACAAGCTCATCTAAAGTGTTTGAATTGGAAACGTATAAGACTGGATATAATAAAATGTGTGAAATCATTTGAGCCAAGACACCGAGAAGGAAGTACTTACAACCGTCAGATCTAAGTAGCCGGAACGGACCCGCATTTTTATCCGACCAAGGGCAGTCAACTCGGCACCATTCCACGAAATTGCTTCAGGAATGATTTCCGGCGCTATAACAATAGAAACGAAGTACCTTTCAAAGAGTCTTTGTAGTCAACCATATGCCAGTCACTCTGTCGTGTGGTTTCTTTTATATAACGCTGTCGACAATAAGTTGAGTTAGGTTAGTTTTCCAACTGATCTCGGTGACGGAGAAGTGAATTTTGTTTCTTGTGAACATAAACAGATATGTTTTCTCCGGGTTCAACCCCATACCCGCTTGCGATACCCAATTCTGGAGAGTATTGAAAGTCGTGCTCATAGTACTGCTAATGGTCTGTAGACACCTACCCTTATGAATATGACAATATCGTCCGCATATGCCACTATCTTAGGGGCTTTGTCGTTTAAGTTCCTTAGCTATTATTCACCACTAATATCCATAGAAGCGGAGAAAGCACTACACCTTGCGGAGTATCTCTACAGACTTCCTTGTCATTCTAGCGGCGTCCCATTTTGCTCTTATTCTACTAGAGGTCAAGAGGCTTCTGATCCAGCATTGCATTGCATAGCAGGGTTAACACCTATTGACTGGATACTATTCAGAATAGATTCCGTAGCGACGTTGCTAATGCTCCAGAAATGTCCATGAATGCTCTAAGAGCGTATTTCTTCATATTCAAGAGCCGTTTCGATATGAAATACCAGTGTATGGAGTTCAGTCTCTACTAATCTGGAATGAGTCCGTCTGTGCCGGTAGATTTGTATGGGTCAAATGAATGGAAAGCACATTTTATTTTATTATTCGTAAAGATGTGTTCGGAAAAATTTACCGCCCTTACAGCCTGGAATGTGCACACTGACTAGGTCTTCAAATGAGTCCTGGTAGTTGTCCGTTCACTCTCCGCTACTTTTGCGAATCCAGGCCGGACGAGCCTTTTTGATAATAGGATTTTGGATAATGTGCATTGGAAGAAATGTGCAATACTTTGGAATGAATATGTGGAGACACACTTAGCCGCTGCTGCTTCAAAATTCCTTTAGGTGGACCTAGGCGCAATCTTTAGGGAAAAAAGAGCTCCCACGAGGCAAAACTAATATTTTGGTCCGCAATAAGCATATATTTGCTGGCGTGACACCCTTTTTAATAACTTTGTTGTTGTTGTGGTTGTTGTTGTTATAAATTCATATGAATTTGGTAACGCCATAAAGCACAGAATTGATTATAATTTATCCAGCCAAACGGACAGCGTCTCAACTTATTGCCAACTACACATGCTTGTGTGGGCATGTGTGTGTGTGTGTCTGTGTTCGTATTTAATGCGCTTAACTTTTGTGTTGTTGTTGTTATTCTTGTTGGTATTGCTAAAAATTGTATGTTGTAGACGGCTTTGCCGCTTCCATGAGCAGCCAAGTTATTGACCCAAATATTTGTCAACGCTAAAATTCATAATCTCAAATGACAGCAGACAAACGGAGCATGCACACACACATATGTACATATATGCATGTAAATGTATGCACATGCACATGATAGTAGTGCCGGGATAGTAGTAGACGGAAGTTAATAAGGCGAGCATAGCGACGGATGTGTGAGTGTGTGCGAATAATGAATGATTTATATGCGAAAATCCGCTCAAAATAAGTGACTGCATTGAGACACAAACACACACAATGCGCCTGCATGACTAGCGTCCTACTCCAGATCCTTGCTAGCCAACCCTCCGCCCTTGAGGGCGCAACGCAAGCGCTTGGGGATGCGTAAATTTCATTGCGTGAGCTGGCGACTGTGTTCCTCCGCCAATATTCGCTTCGAACATGAGCATAATTCGTCGCGCATACACACACACGCACGCATACTCATGCACTAAGGAGGGTTAGATGTGCAGTGCTAAGATTTACAAGTTAACCTCAAAGCAAATAATAAAGAAAGATGCTCGAAATAAATAAAATTAAGGGCAAACAGCTTGAACTGGCCAATGGCCATATTTTGCCCGGTTCTTGATCTCATTTACACAAAACCGTTATGATTTGCTTGCCATTTGTGTGAGTGTGTGTGTGTGTATGGATGTGTGCATGTGGACAGTGGTCAGCAGCGCCAAAGTGCAGCTCAATAAAGTAAATCAAATACAACAAAACACATATGTATTGGTGCACACACGTACATATGTATATGTAATAAAACATATTGTTGTTGTTTATATATTCGTTACATTTCTTATACCCTGAACAGCGTGTACTTATATTATGTTTGCCACGAAGTTTGTAACAACCCAATGAACTGTATGTCGTCATCTAAAGTGCAAAATAATTCATAAGTTTACAGGCGATGGAAAAGCGATATAATAGAAACCACTCATATTGAAATAAAATGTGAGTTTTGGTTATAAAATGGTTATATATTGGTTATAAAGTGGTTATATATTGGTTATAAAATGGTTATATATTGGTTATAAAATGGTTATATATTGGTTATAAAATGGTTATTTATTGGTTATAAAATGGTTATATATTGGTTATAAAGTGGTTATATATTGGTTATAAAATGGTTATATATGGTTATAAAATGGTTATATCTCACAGCGTTAGCCTAAAATTTTATGCTACATGTATGTATAATATGTAGCAAATCGTAAGCAATGAAAAACTCAATTTCGACTGTTTTCACATACGTTGTTTTGCATTTTAGGTGACGATATATAAATAACGAGCTGACTTGATTTAGCTCTATTCGTCTGTTTGCATATACGCGCACAGTTTTTGAGATATCGCTCTGAAATTTTGCACACGTTCTTTCTTCTCAAAGAGCTGCTCATTTGGCAGAACTGCCGATATCGGACGACTATAGCATATAGCTGCCATACAAACTGAACGATCGATATCAAGTGTTTGTATGGAAAACTTTTTCAGTTTATAAGATATCTCCACGAAATTTAGCATAAGTTATTATCTTCAGCAATGGTGCAATTCCTGAAATTTTTCTTCAGATCCGATCACTATAGCATATAGCTGGCATACGAGGTGAACGCTCAAAATCAAGTTCCTGTATAGAAAACTTTTTCATTTGACGAGATATTTTCACGAAATTTAGCATGAGTTATTATCTTAAGCAATGGTACAATACCTGAAAATTTTCTTCAGATCCGATCACTATAGCATAGCTGCCATACAAACTGAAGCATGAAAGTTCCTGTATGGAAACTTTTATATTTGTGAAGGGTATTATAGTTTCGCTGCACGCGTAGTTGAAAATTTTTCTTCTTTTGGTTTTTTTCTATTTCCATGCCATTTTATAAATAATGTGATTTATGCTCAACTGAAAGGAAATGTTCCGTAGGCAGCTGCTTGGCAACACTAAATACTCTGATATATGAGCCAAATATTGCACAGCACATACATATACAAGTGGGCATAAAACTGAATATTACAGGCTTGTGCAAAGTATAGCGCTGCACACGAGAGTAGCTCAAAATGTTTAGAGATTATTACATATAAGCATATTGCTAACGATATATTGTTATAATTTAGTCGACTTTTAGGCGTGCGGCATAGCTCAGTGCTATTTGTGCTGGACAAGCTCTCTGTCAGCTTTTGTTTTTGTCTTCTGTTTTCAAATGAAAAGCTCTGCTTTAGTGTTGAGCTGTTTAGTCGAAGAGAGCGAAACCTATATCATCGTCTTCCTCGGACTCCTACACCTCCTTATTGGCTTCTTCCTTCTTTTCGGCAGTAGCGCCAGCACCAGCACACACACAAAGCAATTTTGTTCGTTCAACTTGTATGGAAACTATATGCTATATCGGCAATTCCGACAAATGAGCAGTTTCTTGGAGAGAAAAGGACGTGTGCAAAATTTCCGATGGATATCTTAAAACCCGTATATACAGACCGACAAACATATGGAGATGACTAAATTAATTCAGCTCGTAATGCTGATCATATTATAGGGTACTTTCTTCAGGATATTTCATACTTCGTAGCAAACTTAATATAGCCTGTTGAGGGTAAAAGCGAAAGAAGAAATTATAATTTTATTTTTTATACCAAAATCTTGGTGATAAACGTTAACATAGACTTTGTTTGAGTTAATGCAAACTTCTCAAGAAGAAATCGCATTTTCCATGTAGCCTATAACATGTTTCCAGGAAAGGTTCGTCTATAGTATAGTTTGCTCAGCGAGAGAATAGTCTCTAAAAAATCTGAGATTAATTTAGTGTAGATCCACATATCTTAAGCAGGAAAAACGTCTCTGGTTTATTTTTTATTCTAATTTGGCTGAATACTTGTAGTTAATCTTTTGCGACCTCAATTCGAAGTATTTCTATGTTTTGAACATAGACGCTTTTCTCTAGTCCAAAACTCTCTCTCATTTTCTCTATCTTCACTAACAGTAGCAGCAATCTACTTCTTTACTAAGCTTGTCTGACCACAGTGGAATTGTGGGAAATTGTAAAGGCGCGGGTAGGGGACACACATGAGCTCAGTAAGCGTTAAGTTGCGAAAGACCACTGCTCCAGAGTGGAACGTAATAGGTCCATTCAACTTCTAGCTTAGTTCACATGGTCGCAATAATAGGTGTCCTAACTGAACACTGGCCCATTATAATTTTGGAGGACACAACCTGTCAAAGTTGGATGAAAATGAGGTGCAAACATCTAGACACTTTCTCCTTCACTGTCCAGCTTTCGACAGACTAAAGTTGAAGTATTTAAATTGCCATACTTTTTACGAACCCGTCGAATTCGCTGGAATTGTTATTAGCCGCCTCAATAAATTTGTAGCAGGCTCTAGGCGCTTTGTAGATATGCGACGGTCTTTTTGATCAATACTTAAGAGTTCTGGGCATCACAATGGGAAGGCATCTCTAGCTGTCCTATTGGGATTATGCGTGACGGCGTGAGAAATCAGCTTACTTACCTTACCTAACCTAACCTAACATAACTTAGTGAAAGGGATCCTTTCTGCGTAAATTTGAGCAGGGTTATTAAAAATCTACCCAGAAGAAGAGGGTAAACCAGAAAAAGAAAGTCACCCACCGATTTTGCTGCTTTATAAGACCCATTACCGAATCGTTTACAATACACCTAGCTCTAGTGTTTTCCTTCTTCTATCATCTATTACTACCTGAAAACTTAAGGAATCTAATCGAGGGTGCAAAGCCTCAATATAGACTAACAATTGTTTTTATAAACGATGAAAGAAAAAT